>NW_022195195.1:0-28702 GCF_008641045.1 Pistacia vera | reverse complement strand
CACTTATTGTTTAAAATAAGTTATTGTCCAATGGATGATGAGCTTTTCTTTTTCCACTTATAAAGGCAAATAGCTAAAATTTTTCATAAAATCTAGTTTAATATAGTCTATTGAATAAACATTACCAAATGAACCATAAATGAGTTTAAAAAGAATATCAATAAACTCGCTTTTTAAAACTTTTAAAACAAAATTTGAGATATAATATTATAAAAAGAATCAAGGAAAACATTATTTTTATTATATTAAATGAAATTGTATCTAAAAACCCACTAAAGAAATCACATTTAGTTATAGGGAGAATGACATTTTCCCACCCAAGGTTTGGCCAAATGACACTTTCCCACCCGTCAAGTTTCAAAATGACACATTCCCACCCTCCATCAGGTTCTGTTAGCATTTGGTATTAAAGTTGATTGAAATGACAAGAATACCCTTAAATATTTGACTTTATTATTTTTTTCATATCAATAATCAATTACCAATATACTCACTATTTAAATATGAAATTACTAACCTGCCCTCAACTATATATGGTAATTAAATTACCAATTTGTCCTTCCTTTTTTTTTTTTTGGTTAAAAATGATGTTTTAAATGAATGAAGTTACTGTTGGAATTTTAAAAATTTTAAACCTATAGAATTACCAATTTGTCCTTATAGCTGCTGCAACCCTAAACTTGAATTTATATTTAAAATTTGTCAATTGAAACCCAAATAAAATTATGTATTAGCATTACTAATATCCCAAAAATAAGAATCCAAATTGTAAAATCGCAGTGCATATATATATAAGAAAATTTTGTCAATTGAACTCAATAAGAATAGGGATTTCAATACAAAGAAAACACGTTTCCACAAACTCTGTGCAAAGATAAAAAAATAGTACTATAGAATTAATAGAGAAGCAAAAGTGTAACACCAAATAGCCACAAATTACAAATATTACAGAGAGAAAGCTTTGCCTTATCAGATCAGGAGATTTAATTTTATAATGATTTCAATAATGATTTTTGGCTATGATTACACTCAAGCTTGTCAACATTTTAAATATATTCTCCCCTTCTAACTAATTGCTTCCAAAAGTTGTCCTGAAATATTTTTAGCTATCAAAATTGTAAATTCTTGGAATACTTCGATCTCCTTGCCTTCATGATGTCTTCATCTTTCTAACATCAACTCTACACTTGAAATTATCGCTAGAATGATACCGTATGCAGAAAAATACACCATTCTTTAATATTCTGTCAATTGAATACAAAAAATTAAAGTAACCACCAAACAAGGCAAAATTTGTGATTGATCCCATTAAAAATTACCATCAATTCAATAGAGAACATCAAAGTAATCACCAAACAAGGAAAATTTTGTGATTGATCCCATCAAAATAACCATCAATTCATCAGAGAGCATCAAAATAATCATTAAACAATGCAAACTTTGTGACTGATCCCATCAAAATAACCATCAATTCAACAGAGAACATCAAAATAACCATTAAACAATGCAAACTTTGTGACTGATCCCATCAAAATAACCATCAATTCAGCAGAGAACATCAAAATAACCACCAAACAAGACAAAATTTGTGACTGATCACATCAAATCAACCATTAATTGAACAGTGAACATCATCAAACAAGGCAAAATTTGTGACTGACCCCATCAAAATAACCATCAGTTGAACATAGAACATAAAATAACCACCAAACATCCAAATAACCACCATTCTTTAATACTAGGCCAAAAAATGTTGAAAACAAAAGAATCAATGGGTATTGAGAATAGAAAACTATATTTTTACCTGTGGATTTGGAACAATTATTACACAGATATAAAAGTATCCCTTGCCACAATTATTACAATTATTATCAGCAAATACATGTACATAAATATTAATGTTTCGTTGGTATATCTCTACTGAACCAGGTTTCTTCAATATTTTATTAAAGAAAACTGGACATAATGATACATGGTAAAGTACCTCCAGTTTTGCACAAATGAGACAAAGAGAAAACAAAAATAATTAACATATTTAAAGTCAAATCCCATCAAGCTCTTTACTATTTCTTGTAGTATATAGCCTATAGCCCACTTTCTCTACTTGCCAAAAATCTTCACGTCCCTTCACTCTTTTCTTCATCGAGAAACCAACTCCACTCTTTCTAGCTCTTTCTCAAACTCTCAAAATAGGCCACACCAAATTATCCCAATATCCTATATATTTTCTAGACAAATAATCATCAGTTCTGAGATAAGTCTTGAGCACATGTATTTAAAGTCTTGAAATACAAGGAAATTAAACCTCTTTTGAAACAAGAATTGAAGAATTTTTGAATTTTTGAATTCTTGCTTAATTTTATTCTTTAGAGTAGGGATGAATTTATACATGATTTACAACAACAAAAAGGAAAGAAGATAAACATAAATCAATCTAAACTAGGAAAGAATCACATTAGTAATATACAATAACTAAAAAGGAATGTATCCCAAATGTATCCCTAAACTTTAGGGATTTATTTCTTGTTTTCAACACTCCCCCTCAAGCTGAAGAATAGATGTCTATCATTCCCAGCTTGTTTACCAAGAACTCAAACCCAGGTTTGGGCAAAGCTTTGGTAAGTAGATCAGCTTCTTGAAACTTTGTTGAGACATATGATAAGCTGATAATTCTTTCTTCCACTTTCTCCGTAATGGAGTACCTATCGATCTACATGCTTTGTTCGATCATGATGCACTGGATTGTGTGCTATGCTGATTGCTGATTTACTGTCACTATAAAGCTTCAAAGAATCTTTCTAGGGAATCCTTAAATCTACCATTAGTCGTTTCAACCAAAGTAGCTCGCAAATTCCTTGTTCTAAACTCAGCTTCTGCACTACTGCGGGATACAACTGACTGCTTCTTACTCCTCCAAGTGACCAAATTTCCCCAAACCTTAGTGTAATAACCAGTAGTAGATCACTTATCTTCAACAGACCTTGCCCAGTCAACATCTGTATAGCTATCAATCCCTGTCTGATCAGTCTTTCGAAATAGTAATCCTTTTCCTGGAGTACCTTTAAAATACCTTAGGGTATGATTTATAGCATCAAAGTATTTTTGTGTGGGTGCATGCATGAATTGACTCACCACACTTATTGCAAAGGCAATATTCAGTCTAGTGAGTGACAAGTAGATGAGTTTGCCTACTAATCATTGGTATCTTCCCTTATCTGCCAGAGGATCTTCTTGAGTACTCTTGCACTTCCAATTCAATTCTAATGGTGTAACAACCGGTTTGCACCTTAGTTTTCCAGTCTCTTCTAATAAGTCAAGAATATACTTTCTCTGAGAGATATAAATTCCCTGTTTGCTTCGCACCAACTCCATACCAAGAAAGTATCGAAGGTTTCCCAACTCTTTAAATTCAAACTCCGCCTTCAAGTATTTCTTCAAATTCCCAATCTCTCGCACATCATCTTGTTATGATAATATCATCAACATAAACAATCAAGATAGATATTTTACCATTATGAGAATGCTTGGTAAATAATGTGTGGTCTGCTTACCCTGGATGATACCTGAAATCCTTCACAGCCAAGCTAAACCTTTTGAACCAAGCCCTAGGAGATTGTTTTAATCCATAGAATGACTTCTTTAACTTACACACCTTACCCCTTTGTTCTTCTTTCTCAAACCCAAGTGGAATCTTCATATAGATCTCTTTATTAAGTTCTCCATTCAAAAAAGCATTTTTAATATCCATCTGATGTAGCTCCCAATCAAGATTAGCAGCCAATGGTAGTAACACTCTGCTTGAATTGAGTTTTGCAATAGGAAAAAATGTCTCCTCATCATCAATCCCAAATGTTTGAGTAAATCCCTGAGCGACTAATTTGGCCTTATACCTCTCAATAGTTCCATCATATTTGTACTTGACAGTACAAATCCATTTGCAGTCAACAATCTTATGTTCTCTAGGTAAATCCACAATCTCCCAAGTATTATTATCTGTTAATGCCTTCATTTCTTCCATAACTACAATCGTCCACTCTGGAACTTGTATGGCACTCTCAATGTCTTTAGGAATCTCAATACCATCCATCTTTGAAATAGATTCCCTATATTAGTCAGACAGTTTAGAGAATGTAACATAATTCGCAATAGGATGTTGAGTGCAAGACCTTACTCTCTTTCTGATAGCAATAGGAATATCAAAGCCATTTTGCTCTTCATTACCTATCTCTGAGTCTTCCACCATAGGACTAGGCTCCTCTGAATCTTCCACCATAAGACTAGGCTCTGGGTTTGATGGTTGGTAAGGAGTAAGAGCTTTTGGCCTTCTAGAGTAGATAATATTGTTCCATTTTGAAGTCTGGGTGTCTATTTTGTCATGAGTTTCTCCCTCTGAACTAGGTGTTGTAAATGAAGGATCATTGTCGTTCAAAGGAAGAGAAATGGAAGGATCCCAATGTGGAGCTTCACCTAATTTCTTCCCCTGAAGAGGAGCATTGGGATAAAATGGTTAGCTTTCAATAAAGGTGACATTAGTTGAAACAAAGAATCGTCTGGAAGTAGGAAAGTAACATTTGTACCCATTTTGAGTAGGCGAATATCCAACAAAGACACAACAGATGGCTCTAGAGTCAAATTTGGAACTGGTTCGAGAATGGTTGTAGACATAAGTAGTACATCCAAAAACTTTCGGAGCTAAGGAAGTAAGAAGATGAACATGGGGAAAACATCCTTTTAGTAGGCTAATGGGCGTTCGAAATTGTAGACTCTTAGAGGGAAGCAGATTGATGAGGTAGGAAGCAATTAAAGTGGCCTCACCCTAGAACAAGTTAGGAACATTAGAGGCAAACATGAGTGACCTTGCAACCTCTAGAAGATGCCTATTCTTTCTTTCAGCCAAGCCATTTTGTTGGGGAGTATATGCACAAGATGTTTGATGAAATATGCCATGATAAAAAAGGTATGATTGAAAATCATGAGACATATATTCCCTACCATTATCAATGTGGAGAATTTGAATAGATTTCTGAAAAACGGTGTGTATAAATTTTTGGAATTGCTAAGAGCCAAAGCAAGCTTGAGATTTTTCTTTCATGAGGTATACCCAACAGACCCTTGTATGATCATCTATAAATGTAATAAACCAAGTAGTATGAGCTAAATTTGCAGAACGAGAAGGTCCCCAAATGTCACTATGAACAAGATGAAATGGTTGTGATGATTGATATAAGTGCAAAGGATAGGAATGTCTAGACTGTTTAGCACAAATACAATCTTCATACTGAAAAGTTCTTATGTCTTTATCAATAAAAAGGAGTGGATACAAATGTTTTAAATAATTGAAACTTGGATATCCAAGGCGTTGATGCCACATCTCTTTATTAGAAACAGTAGAGACGAAAAGGGAAAAAAAAAATTGAACCTAAAGGAGATGGAGCACCCATGAGAAAATAGAGACCATTGCACTCCTTAGCACTGCCAATCATCATCCCCAAAGACCGGTCCTGAAATTCACAATGAGATTGAAAGAATGTTACTATACAATTAAAGTCCTTAGAAAATTTACTGACAGAGAGTAAATTACAAGAAAAATTGGGAACATAAAGAACTGAGTTTAACATCAAATTAAACACTTTAATAGTCCCATGGCCAACGACATGGAAAACAGTACCATCTACCACAAAAAACATTAGAATTAGTAGGACAAGGTTCAAAGACAGTGAGCATAGAGATAGAACCAGTCACATAATCTGATGCACCAGTATCAACAACCCATACATCTTGTGGCAATGTGGAGGACACAATGGCATAATTAAGAATACCTCTATAAGCAACTGAAGCAGTATTAGTAGGAGAATCTGATGTTGTAGAGAGCTTACTTTGACTTAGAATAGCTTGCATCATTCTAACTTGTGAGACTGAAATTTGAAGACTCTGAGTAGGAGTAGGCCCAACTGTAGGAGTTGCTATATATGTAGAACGTGGGCTATTATTTCCATCTCTTTGTTGTCCATCTTTTTGACTGCGTGGCTTCCAATCAGCGCGCTTACCATAAAGTTTTCGGCATGTGTCACATGTATGATAGGGTCGATTACAGTGATCACACCACTGTTTGGAAGCTATTTTCGAATTTCGAGCACTTTGTGTAGCAAGAACAGAGGCTTGAGAAGCTGAGTTCATTCTAGAGCTGCTCAGCATAACCCGTCTGTGACTTTCTTCTCTATGGACTTCTACAAATGCATTACGAGCGGAAGGAAGAGGTTTAGTTGCAAGAATACGTCCCCAAACTTCATCAAGGTTAGGGTTTAGGCCTTCAAGGAAATCAAAGACACATTTTTTCTCAAGTCTTTGATTGTATTTAGTACTATCGTCTACGCAATTCCAATTTGTCTCATAATATAAATCCATCTCTTGCCAAGTCATGTAAGACGATTAAAATAATATGGAACTGTCATCGATCCCTACTTTGTGGAATGTATAGCAGATCGGATTTCAAAGCTTTGGGTTGTGTTCTCCATATCAAAATACATTTTTTGAATTCCTTCCCAAATATCCTTTGCAGTCTTGTAATAGAGATATGTCTTGCCAATTCTTGGCTCCATTGAGTTGATAAGCCAAGACATAATAATTGAATTTTTGGCTATCCATTGATTGTATCAAACAGTAGTAGAGGCGGGATGAGTAGTAGAACCATCCAAATAACCAGTCTTGCCCTTTCCACAAATAATTAGAAGAACATATTGGAACCACTCACGAAAGTTGGCTTCTCAATTGAGACGGTGCTAAGTAATTTGAAGGATATGAGAATTGACAACCGAGGCAATGGCAGGTGGTGGAACCGAGGAACTAGGGGTGGTGGAGGTGGAACCAATAAAGGTTGATGAGTTCTGGGAATTAGTAGTCATGGAGAAAAGAACTGATCAAAAAATTGATGGTTGATCTAGCAAGATCTGATAGCAGATCGACAACTTCTGAAGTTTTTTGGTCGCTGGGTTGAAAGTCTGGCAGTTTCTGGTTTTTTTTAGAGGAGAAAAATTTTCTAGAACCTAAGGCTCTGATACCACGAAACAAGAATTGAAGAATTTGTGAATTCTTGCTTAATTTTATTCAATAGAGAAGGGATGAATTTATACATGATTTACAACAACATAAAGGAAAGAAAATAAACATAAACCAATCTAAACTAGGAAAGAATCACATTAGTAATATATAGTAACTAAAAAGGAATGTATCCCTAAACTTTAGGGATTTATTTCTTGTTTCCAACATCATTGAACAGCTTTGGAGGTATAATATTAGTCTTCAAATGAAAGACAAGTGAAGATTATCACAATTTTCAACCAATGGTATTACAAACTTATATGTTTCAATTTAAAAAAATTAAAATAACACAAGAACATTGTTATCTAGGAAAATAACACAAGAAAAAAACCAAAAAAACATAACAATTTTGTTTTAACCTTAAAAAAAAAAAAAAAAAAAAAAAAAAAAAAAGAATTACCTAAAACAAAAACAAAAGAAGAAGCCAATATGTGTATCTAGGGGTGGGAGAATTAGTCTGGAAACTGAACCGAACCGAACCAGAAACCGGTCCCAAACTAAACAAAAAATAAGGTTTTTTTTGTAAACCAGTTCGATTTTCGGTTTGTGAAAATTTAAAAACCGGAAAACTGGTTCAGTTTTCAGTTTGGGAGATTTCCCATACCGGTTAACCAAAACTAGTTTTACCCTATGTATACAAACAAAATGTGTTTTAATTTTTTTGGCCCTTTTTTTGCAATATCTCTTATTCTCTTCTCAGCCTCAACTCCACACTCCAGACTCCATCTTTGCACTTCGCTAGCGCCACCCACACCCACCACTAAACTCAAACTCCAAACCCATCCATTTTGCTGACACACCTCTAGTGACCACCACAATCACCCACTCACCCAATGACAACCATATCTACTGCGTTGCAGTTCCTTGAACCAAGAAAAGCGATGACAGTCGACCATGGCTCCAGTTTCCATGGCTATTCAGATCTTCAATCCTTAACTGCTCGCTTGCGCCACGACTAGTAGCCCACTGCCAATTCAACAAGGTAATGCATCTTCTAATACAGCAAGAGATCTTATGAATATTTTGATGGATGCCTCTAATTTCTTGCTTATGTTTGTACAAAGCTTCGATATTCAATGGAAATATACATAAACAGGATTAGAATTAGATTAAGCAATAATTTTGAGAAAGTCATGACGTAATTAGGGGATAATAATAATTAGAAAAAGAAATTAATGGGATTAGGTGAAGAGCATGATGATGGATGAATGGAAACCACATAAAACTGGGATTGGGGGCCAGGGCCAGCCATTTTCGTAGGCAGAGACTACATTAGTGCATTCTGTGAATCTGTGTAATGTGTACCATATCTTTTTGGTTTTGCTTCTAATGTTTCCTTTCAAAAGAGGAATAATAAATGTGATTCTAGGCTGCGATGCATGCATGGAAATTAATTATATTGAAACTAGTGGCCTTTTTGGTTTTAAATTGTGTAAATTGAATTGAATTTGTGTTGGATGGACCCATGACTATGTAGTATAAAAATGTGGATTCAGAGAGTGGGTTGGAAAATATCATCTCTTTATTTTCAAATTAGCTGGCTTTGTTTTACACATTCATCTTCAAGTTATTTCCTAGAAATTAATCAGACTGATCGACCTCTATCCTTTAAAAATTGAACAAAATTTATATATCTTGGAATTTCAACTATTATATAATGTGCTAGCAATTTCTTGCTTATGTTTAATTATTAATTGATCTCTTTGATTGAAGATTATGTATATATATTCTTCCATTTATGAAATTTTAAGCAATGTCTTTATAATATACAGAACAAAATTTTCTCTTTTATTTTTAGTTATTGTCAATAAATAAAAGAATATGATTTATATGGATGTCTTATTTACTTGATGCATATTTTTATTTGATGGAATTGTAGATGTCCTCGGCCGCTGACAATACTCGTGAGACTTCAAGTGACATGCGAACTCTCAGTTTGACATCGACAAGTATGACTCCAACTCCAACTCCAGATTCCATGCCAGCACCCTCAGCCCCCAAACGTGCAAGGGATACAAGTAATAGGAAGAATAGTTCTCAAATGTGGGATCACTTTATTAAGAACGATTGTGAGAATAAGGATGATTTGACTGTGACGTGTAGTTACTGTGGGAGTGTAGTGTGTCCGAGTAAGAGTGGTACGAGTTGTCTACGTAACCACTTAAATAGATGCAAAAATTATCGTCCAAATGTGGCGGACAAGAGACAGAAGACCCTAATTTTTCAACAAGGATCATGTGATCTCTCAAGCAACACTGCCCTCTCTGCACAATCTTCATTAGTGTCATAGAAAAATAATCCAGATCCGATTAGAGAGGCTATAGCAAAAATGATCATTGTTGATGAGTTACCTTTTAGTTTTATGGAGCATGAGGGGTTCCGCAATGTGACGAATGTGACACAACCTAGGTTTCAAGTACCTTGCCGGAGAACTATGACTAAAGATTGTTTCAAAATGTATATTGGAGAATGCCAAAAGTTGAAGAAGTTTTTAGTAAGCTTTCACACAGAGTTTGTCTCACCACTGATACATGGACAAGTCAGAAGCTTAATTATATGTGTCTTACTACGCATTTCATGGATGATCATTGGTAGCTACATAAAAGAATTTTAAATTTCTGTCCAATCACTAGTCATGAAGGTATAATGATTGGCAAGGCAGTTGAGAGGTGTTTGCTTGATTGGGGTATTTATAAGGTATTCACAATCATAGTAGACAATGCTAGTTCTAATGATGTTGGAGTAAGTTATCTCAAGACTCGACTAACAAGTTGAAAGGGAAGTGTATTGGATGGTGATTTTCTACACATGAGATGTTGTGCACATATTTGAGTTTAATTATGAAAGAGGGGTAAAAGAATATGGATGACTCCATATTTAGAATACGTTCAGCAATGTGGTATGTGAGGTCTTCTCCAGCAAGGTGACAAAGATTTAAGGGGTGTGTGGAGAAAGAAAAAATCGTAAGTAAAAGTCATTTGGTTCTTGATGTAGAAACCCGGTGGAACTCTACATACTTGATGTTAGAAGCGGCATTAAAATTTCAGCAAGCTTTTGAGTTGTTGGCATTGGAAGATAGTAAGTATGCAGATGAGCTTACTAGTGGTGATAGGTCACGGGGTTTGCCTATGAGTACTGATTGGGAGTATGCTCACTACTTGTTACCTTTCTTGAAAGTATTTTATGATGCTACTCTACGTGTCTCTAGGTCTCTTTTATGTTACTGGTAATGTATACATGTGAGAGATTTTCGGTGTTAGGTTGTAGATTTTAACATGGTGTAGAAGTCATGATCTTGGCTTACGTAATATGGCTGCACGGATGAAAGTAAAATTTGATAAGTATTGGTCAAATGTTGATAATATCAACATTATGTCATTCATTGCAGAGGTATTGGATCCTAGGCACAAGCTAGAATATGTGGACTAGGTAGTTAGCAAGTCCTATGATGTTGTTGTAGCTAATAAGTTGATGAGAAAAGTGAAAGAAGCTTTCTTGTCTTTATTTAAGCAATACATTTTGCTTATGGCGGATGCCAATAAGCAGTAAAGTGAGAAATCTCAAGTTCCAATTGACATTGATGTGCATGATGCAAATGTTGATAATAAGGAGTTCATAATGAGAAAAAGGTTGCAAAGAAAGCTATTCAGCATAAAACAAAGTTGGGTAAGTATTTAGCGGACGATTGTGAGGATGACAACAACAAAACTTTTGATATCTTGAAATGGTGGAAGGCTAATTCAACAAAATATGTTGTTCTCTCTATGATAGCATGAGATGTATTGGCTATGCTTGTTTCAACGATTGCATCTGAGTTGGCTTTTAGTACGGGGGGTCATGTATTAGATCCATTTTGTAGCTCCCTTACTACTAAGATGGTAGAGTGATAAGCATATTTTACACTATGATTTTGCATTGAATTTTGATAGGATTTAGGATACTTTTCATACAATTTGGGCCATAATTGCTACCTAATTCTGTTAATTTGTCTTTGTAGGCCTAAACGGTGATTTTTAGCATAAATGACAGTTTTGAGCGTAAATTGTGTAACTTGAGCTTGAAAACTCGGAATGACCTGAATTTAGAAGCTTTGGAAAGCTAAGAAGAAGAGCTACAACGTTCATGTTTTGGGTTTTTTTCTAGTTCAGAGGAACAAGGTGAAAACTTGGCTTAAATTCGTGAAAGGACGCTGGGAACTGAAGAAAAAACGTCTTTGGAGTGCTTCAGTATTTCTGCCATACTTGAGCTGTAGACCTCGGATTGTGCTGATTCTTGAACTACCAGAAATACAATTGAAAGGGATACAATTCATAGTTTAACACGTTTCCAGATTCGAACTCTATCATGCTCAAATTGGGCCTGTAATTATTCACCGCGGCGAGGAAAAATCTTCGCCGCGGCGAAACCTGCATCAGATGCAAAAATAAAACGACGTGTTTTGGCTTGCTAGGGCTTCGTCCTTAAGTGAGAGGGTATAAATTAGAGTGAAAAGGAAAGAAAAAGGGGCTTGGTTCGTGATTGGGAGGCAGCTCATGGAAGGAGAAGATTATGAAGATTTGGGCTTCAAATTAGAGAAGATTTCTCCATCTTTGCTGCTTTTCAATGATGAATCTTGATTCAGTTTGTTTTGTTGTTTTATTTCGTTTTTGAGATGAACTGAGTTGTTTAGCTAGGGTTTGATTGAATATTGATACAATGATTCAATTATAATGGATTGAATTACTTTGAGTTTTATTTCATGATGAGTGTTTATCTCTTTGCTTAATGTCTTTTGGATGCTTGATCACCATTCAAATGTGTGTTGTTCACAATGAGAATAAGAAGTGATTGTGATTGTGCCTCTTGGGAAATACCATAGATTAGCAAACGCTAGAGATAGGTTTAGCGATCTATGAAATTTAGATAGAATCCACAAAGCTTAAAATCCTTTGAACTATTAATCTTCATTTTGTTGGGTGCGGAAGTAATAGGGATAAGTAGGGAAATGTAGCATGAGAATGTATGTTTTACAACTTAGGGAATTCGATTTTCAATCAAGGAATTAGAACTTGGGTAATAGATTCTATGATTTGGGTTAGCGTATTTAGGTGAATTCAACACCACGCCTTGTTTAGAATTGTTTAATTAGTTAAGTTGTTGGGTTTTGCATTTATATTTAGTTTGTTAATCTTCCATCAATCCAATTTAGTTGCTTCAATTAGGACTTAAACTAGAAAAATCGGTAATAGTAACACTATCCCGTGGGAACGATACTCACTATCATTTATTACTTTTTGCGACTAGTATACTTGCTATTTTTGCATGTTGTAGTAAACACGCATCAAGTTTTTGGCACCGTTGCCGGGGACTGTTTTTTAAGTTAACATTAAGTTTTTCCTTGAGTTAACTAGATTGAAGTTTTAATTTTTGTTTTTAATTTTTGTAGAGTTGTAATTTCACTTTTCTTCACTTGTGTTCTTTCAGTTATGCGAAGAGCAAGACGTCAACCGTGGTTCCTGTTGACTGAGCTTGAGAGGACTGTAAGAAGACTAAACAGAGAGAGAAGGAAAGAGATACCTTACTGCAGAAGCGGAAGAAGTTGTTGTTGAAATGGTGAACAAGAAAATAGGACACTGAGGGAATTTTCAGTTCCCAAGTAACGGAAGTGGGTCAGTATTACGAGACCTACAGTACAAGCAAACAACTTCGAGATCAAGCCGACAATCACCAGATGATCCAGCAGTTGGTTAGATTCAACGGTGATTTGAAGAGGATCCGAATCAGCACATTGCAATTTCCTGAAATTTGCGCAACCTTCAAGTCGAATGGAGTATCAGATGATGCTATTAGGCTGCGGTTATTCCCATTTTCATTGGAGAGAAAGCAAAAGGGTGATTAATGGCATTCCACCGGGCACGATAACAACATGGAATGATCGGTACAAAATTTTTTGACCAAGTTCTTTCCTCCAGCGAAGTCAGCGAAGTTGAGAAATGATATCACATCATTTCTACAAGATGATGCTGAGTCGTTGTACGAGGCCTGGGAGAGATACAAGGATTGTGAGGAAGTGCATCATGGTTTGCCAGTTTGGCTTCAAGTCCAAACATTCTATAATGGTTTGATGGGTAATGTGCAAACCATGGTGGATGCAGTTCAGGAGGGGTTGCAGAATAAGACACCTGAAGAGGCATATGAGTTGCTTGAGGTTTTGGCAAGCAACAACTATCAAAGACCGAATCAGAGAGTAACGACGGGAGAGAAAATCTTGGGTCTTCATGAAGTAGATGCTTTCACAGCCATCTCAGCCCAACTCACTGCACTTCAAACACGTTGGGAACTAGCAGGTAAATTCTATACAAGCACCTCAACTAACATGTGATTTTTGTACAGGAAACCATGTGAGCAGCGAGTGCCAAGTTGGAAACACATTTGCACTCATCTTCATCAACGAAGCAAGTGAATTACTTGGCAGGAAATCAAAGACAATCGAACAACCCGTTCTCTAACACATACAACCAGGGTGGAGAATAATCCGAATCTGGGTTGGGGAAATCAGAAACAACAGGGTAACCAATGGAACCAGAGGCAAGTTCCAATAACCCACCGGGGTGACCAATCAACGGGAGATCAAAGAGTGTCGAAGTTGGAGGATATGTTCGGTAAATTCATGCAAGAGACTACAGGGTTCATGAATGAGACGAGGACAAACTTTAGAAACCAGGGGGCGCCATTAGGAATCTTGAGGTACAGAGGGCCAATTGGGCCGAGAACTGAATGATAGACCACAGGGTTCTCTACCAAGCAACACTGTGACCAACCCGTGAAAACAACAAATGCCCATTTTGAGAAGTGGGACAATTTTGGAAGAGGTAGGCCACACTACCAAACGGTGGAGCAACCCAGAAAGGAAGAGTTTAAAGAGAGAATTGATGAAGAGATTAATTGTGAAGAGAATTCAGGTGCCTGGGGGGAAGAGAAAAGAAAGAGGATGAAAGGCAAAAGAAAAAAGGAGAAATTGCCATTCCCCGAGATACCACCAGATAGCACATCACACCCCACTCGTGCCTTTTCCTAAGATTAAGAAGAAAGATCAGGATAAGCAATTTTCGAAGTTCATTGAAATTTTCAAGAAATTGCACATTAACATTCTTTTGCAGATGCAATACAGCAAATGCCGAGTTATGCGAAGTTCCTAAAGGAAATGCTTTCGAACAAAAGGAAATTAGAAGATAAGGAAACGGTGATGCTAATGGAAGAGTGCAGTGCAATCCTCCAGAGAAATTATCCCCGAAGCTCAAAGATCCAAGGAGTTTACTATCCTTGTGTTATAGGGGTATTACTTTTGATCGTGTACTTTGTGATCTAGGAGCTAGTAAAATTTGATGCCCTTTTCTGTTTTCAGGAGATTAGGGATTGGTGAAGTGAAGCAATGACAATGTCGTTCAAACTAGCGGATCGGTCGATAAAGCACCCGAGGGGGATAGTTGAGGATGTTTAGTGAAGGTGGGAAGATAATTTTTCCAGCGGACTTGTAGTGCTGGACATGGAAGAGGATAAGGAGATTCCTCTCATTCTGGGCCGACCATCTTGGCCACAGGGAGAGCACTGATTGATGTGTAGGAAGGAAAGTTGCTGTTAAGGGTTCAAGATGAAAAGTAACATTTAATGTGTTTGATGCAATGAAGTTTCTGTCGGAAGCGGATTCATGTTTATGTGTGGATGTGGTGGATGAACTTGTTTGGAGTCATGGAAGAAAAAATCCCAGAATTACCTCTAGAAGCGTGTATAGCCAAATCGAAAATGGTAGAGGTAGAAGAATCAGCAAGGAATGATTGTGCTAGAATGTTAGAAGCACTTCAACCGATTGAGGAGAGTCAAGATGCAGAATTTGAGGAGTTTGACTTTGACAAAGAAAGGGCAAAGGAAAATATAAAGAAGCTCCAAGGCTTGAACTGAAACCCTTAACACTCACCTCAAATATGTCATCTTGGAGACTCAGAAACTTTTCGGTGATAATTAGTGCAGATTGAATGCGTAGAGGAAGAGAGGTTGATTAGAGTGTGAGGGAACATAGACTGGCAATTGGATGGACCATTACGGACATTAGAGGTATATCACCCTCATTTTGCATGCATAAGATTCTCATGGAGGATGACTTTAAGCCGAGGGTACAACACAAGGAGATTGAATCCTTCAATGAAGGAAGTGGTGAGAAAGGAGGTGGTGAAACTCTTAGATGCGGGGATCATCTATCCGATTTCTGATAGTCCAGGGTGAGCCCGGTACAAGTTGTTCCAAGAAAGGGATCACTGTTGTGAAGAATGAGAGTAATGAGTTGATTCCAACAAGGACGGTAACGGGTTGGAGAGTGTGCATTGATTACCGTAAACTGAACGAGGGACAAGGAAGGATCATTTTCCATTGCCCTTCATCGATCAGATGTTGGAGAGTTGGAAGACATGCATATTACTGTTTCCTGGAGGCTATTCAGGATATAACCAATTGCCATCGCTCCGGAGGATCAAGAGAAAACGACCTTCACTTGCCCCTACGGCACCTTTGCTTACCGAAGAATGCTTTTGGGTATGCAATGCACCAGCAACATTCCAAAGATGCCTGATGTCCATCTTTGGAGACATGGTGGAAAGATTCATAGAAGTCTTCATGGATGACTTCTCAGTTTTTGGGTCATCATTGATAATTGTCTAACAATCTGCTCTTGTTTTGTAGCGATGCAAGGAAACAAATTTGGTGCTGAATTGGGAGAAATGTCACTTATGGTCCAGAGGGAATTGTGCTCAGGCATAGGATTTCCAAGGATGGGATTGAAGTTGATCGGGCAAAGACAGAAGTGATTGAGAGCTACCACGCCCATCAAATATCAAAGCAGTCTGAAGTTTCTTGGGGCATGCAGGGTTTTACAGACGCTTCATAAAGGATTTTTCTAAGATCTCTAAACCCCTTTGCAATCTATTGAATAAAGATGTTGTTTTTACTTTAATGATGATTGCATGCATGCTTTCTAACTCTTAAAAAATTACTAGTTTTTGCACCTATTATTGCAGTTCCCGATGGGGACTGCCCTTTGAACTGATGGTGATGTAGTGACTTTGCTTTAGGGGTAGTGTTAGGTCAGAGAAAAAATAAAGTGTTGCATGTAATCAGTATGCTAGCAAGACACTGTTGACGCACAACTGAATACACACACATGAAAAAGAATTATTGGCTATGGTGTTTGCTTTTGACAAGTTTCGTTGTATTTATTAGGTGCAAAGGTGATCGTTTACACGGAACCATTCAGCACTCAAACACCTACGGCGAAGCAAGAAGCAAAACCTCGATTGATAAGATGGATTCTACTACTTCAAGAGTTTGAGTTGGAGTTCAAGACAAGAAGGGGTCGAAAAATGTGGTAGCTGATCATTGCGAGAATTGGAGACCAATCAAGGGAAATGAGGTGGAAATGCCAATTTCAGAAACATTTCCGGATGAAAAGCTGATGAGAGTGGACGAAGCACCATGGTATGCGGACTTTGCAAATACCTATCATCAAGGGTGCTCCTAAGTGGTATGACATTCAACAGAAGAGAAAATTTTTTCAGATTTAAAGTACTACTTTTGGGAAGAGCCATTCCTGTACAGACACTGCACTGCAACAATGATACGGAGATGTGTACCGGAGGAAGAAATGGAGAGCATTCTAAGGCATTGTCATGAGAAGGAAGTAGGTGGCCATTTGGGGGAGCTAGAAAAGCAGCGAAGGTGCTACAATCTGGGTTTTTGGCCAACCCTCTTAAGGATTCCTTCGGATGATCCAGGAGTATGACCAATGTCAACGAGGGGAGTATTTCAAAAAGAGATGAGATGCCGTTGAACAACATCCTGGTGGTTGAAATTTTTGACGTTTGGGGGTTGATTTCATGGGTCTTCCCGAGCCTATGGGAACACGTATATCTTGGTAGCTGTAGATCATGTGTCAAAATGGTGTGAGGCAGTTGCATTGCCAACTAATGATGCTAGTGGGTGATTAATTTGTGAGAAAGATATTTTCTCAAGGTTTGGTGTTCCACGAGCGATTATTAGTGATGGAGGATCGCATTTTTGCAATAGGCAAATGGACGCACTGCTGAGTAAGTATGGAGTGACACATAGAGTGGCAACACCCTACATCCACAAACGAGCGGGCAAGTGGAACTGTCGAATAGAGAATGAAGGGGATTTTAGAAAAAACAGTTAATGCCTCGAGGAAGGATGGCACGGAAGCTGGACCTGCTATGGGTTATCGCACTGCCTTCAAAACCCCAATTGGTAGTCTCTGTTCAGATTGGTTTATGGGAAAGCGTGCCACTTGCGGTGGAACTTGAACATAAGGCATATTGGGTCAAGCAGTTGAACATGGACTTAAAAGCCACGGGAGAGGAGAGAATGCTGACTTTGAACGAGCTTGATGAGTTTCGGCTCGAAGACATTGAAAATGCTCGGATTATAAAGAGAAGACAAAAAGGTGGCACGACAAGCACATCCGGGTCAGGTTTTGAAGTGGGCAGAAAGTATGTTGTTCAACTCTACTTAGGCTTTTCCCCGGAAAACTAAGTCTAGATGGTCCGGACCATTCACGATAACGAGGCTTCATGCATCCAGAGCAGTGGAAGTCACACATGAGGAAAAGGGCACTTTCACGGTTAATGGACAGAGGTTGAAGCCATACATTGAGGGGGTGATGAGTTGCAAGTTCATCCCAATCCGGCGGACATCCCAATCTAAAGGATGGAAAGAGTCAAGCTTCCGACTATAAACAAGCGCTTCTTGGGAGGCAACCAACCGTGTTTTTAACTTTTGATTTTATTTTTGTTGTTTGAATTCTCTTATTTCATTATGAGTTGTATAAAATTTGATGTTTTATTGTTCAGGTGTTTCAGGTGAAGTCTAGAGCCAAAGAAAAGGTATAAAAAAAATTCTAGACTTCGCCGGGGCGAAGAAACATTCTTCGCCTCGGCAAAGAGACATAAAGAATACCAGGTTTGCTACGGAGTATTTCGCCGCGGCGAAGTATTGTTTGTCGCCGCGGCGAAGGAAAGGAATTAATGTGAAAAATTGGCTAAGGCATTTCGCCGCGGCGAAGAAATTTATTCGCCGAGGCGAAGTTAGCCTGAACTCTCGGGAAGTTTCGCCCGGCGAAGAATTTTTCTTCGCCGCGGTGAAACTGGGAATTTTTAGGGTTTATGCTGATGAACTTCGCCGCGCGAAGAGCTTTTTTTATTTATACAACTTTTCTTCTTCATTTTCACGCCGCCATGCATCTTGAGTTGAGAGAAAATTTTCCAACTTTCAATCTTTCACTTCTATTTTGCTTCCAACCAAAAAAACACTCTACAACATTCCTAAACACCAAAAGAACCCTTTTCAACCAACATTCCACAAAATTTCACAAAAATTTTTGGATCAAAAATTGGGGCTTTTGTTTGGATCGTTTCGGGTCAATGGTGGTGCAAACTCTTCATATTGGTAAGATTCGAAAACCCAAAGCTTTATTTTGGAAAATTTTTAGTCTATAATCATAGATCAAGAATTATGTGAACTTTTACTTGAGAAATTTTGAGTTTGTTGAGTGTGATTGGGATATGTTGAGAAGTTGTGAACCAATTGATTGTAGAAGTGTGGGTGTTGATTATTTGGAGTGTTTGTGTTGAATTGGAATATCGTAGTTTGGGGGTTGAATTGCAATTTTGGAAGTGTGTGGATTGTTTTTGCAATTTTGACGTGGAATTTTTTAAGGGTATATTGGTTGGAAACCAGTAACTGCCTTAAAAACTGCCTAGCAGTATTTGACGACCTCGGGTTTAACAACGCCGCGTACACCTTAAAATAGGAAAAAATCGTAGTTGGGGGTTGAATGTGAATTTTGGAAGTGTGGATGTTTTTTGCAGGTTGGACATGGCTATGTTATGGGCTAATTTCTTGGGGTTAACAATTTGGATTGAATTTCAGTGAATCAGTGGCTCCGAAAATAAGCATACGAGCAAGGGGAAGAACGTTGACAACCGGTTTGTGAACGAGGCAGCCCGTAAACGTTATGAGGAGGTAATCACACAAAAGGATAAGGCTTCATCCCTGAACGTGGATGACCGCAAAACATCGTGGACTGGAGTAGGGGTAGATGTTGGAAACATGTTCAGCGTGCTCTGAGGTGCTGGCAGTAGAACCGTTGGTGAGAGAGTTCTATGCCAACTTCCCGAAAGTCAGGATGAGATTGTGTTTGTACGAAGGGAGGATGTGCCATTTTCAGCAAGGGATATCAACAAATTCTTCAACTTGCCGAAATTGTCACTGTCAGTATGTGGAGTTCAAAAGATCAAACCTATGAGGATAATATTATCTTGCCGGTCATTGCAAAACTAGGGGCAGTGTGGGAAGTGCTTAAAAAACAGAAAAAGACACTCAAAGAAAAAACAGTTGACAACAATGGCTCGGCTGTGGCAGTACTTTGTCTGTGTAAACTAATGCCGGATACGACTACAGCACAGTGACTCATGAGAAGGCGGAATTGCTACTCTATTGCCACAGGAAGAGTACGGATGTGGGGGACATCATTATGAGAGTATCAGGATAGCATCCACAAAGGGGCGATCAAGCTACTGTTTCCGCATCTCATCACAGCCATGTGCATAAAAGCGGGGGTCAGGTTCAAGATGATGAGCGCGTATTCATCCGGCTCCAACTCTAGATGATGACTATTTCAAGAAACACCTTGACCAAACGGAAGCTGTCCAACCAAGAGCAGGGGCGAAGAGGCAGGAAACGAGCATGGCACATCATCCAGCTCACAGGGTCACAAAAAGCGATGATGCAAGAAAGATGGGGATGATGACATATATGAAGAGATGACAGGATTGGATGATGGAGCGGACACAGAGCATTCGAATTGCTGACAGAGCTCTCAAAGAGCTGAAGGTTGACACTTCCGCATATCAATGGGTTGACTGGAACTCAGATGATTGGCCGGAATTAGAGGAAGACGAGGAAGATGAAGCGGAAGAAGAGGAAGAAGAAGAATGAACCGGAGCACCTGTTTATGTTTTTTTAATTGCTTCATTTCATTTTTGTCCAGTTGAAACTTTAACTCATTTTATTTTGGTTTTGGATTGTGTTTATTTTGTTAGTTTAGTTGACGTTTTTAATAGTAGTTGTTAAAGGGCGAGCTTAGGTGTAATACTTTCAATTAGTTGTGAATTCGTTCTAACATGAGGGACAGCACAGTTTATGTTTTGACAGATTTTGGATGATGAAAAGTCCGAGAACGGGTGAACATGTGTGGAGCGACAATTCATGACTTAACTAGGGAGCATTCTCGTACCTTTATATGTTCAGTGTTTTTCTTTTGTTGTTCCTCTATTTCTAACTTATGCATAATGGAACATTGGGGACAATGTATATTTAGTTTGGGGGTAGGGAATAGTTTGAGTTTAAGGGTATATATGGCTGGAAACCAGGAACTGCCTTAAAAACTGCTAGCAGTATTTGGCGACTCGGGTTTAACAACGCCACGTACACCTTAAACTGTAAAATCTATTTTAAGGGTATATTGGCTGGAAACCAGTAACCGCCTTAAAAACTGCCTAGCAGTATTTGGCGACCTGGGTTAACAAGCCGCGTACACCTTAAACGAAAAAAAAAAAAATTACTTTGTGTTGTAATTTTCGTGTGTTGTTTTGTTTTGCCGATGATGAGTTGTATAAATCAATGATGAGAAGATTGTTGAATTTTATTGTTGAGAAATGTTAAGCATTGTTCAAGTTTACGTTTATTGACTGGATTTGATTGAGGTTTGTTGAGTGGTTCAACCACGATTCTCTTTTTCGGCATGCTTAGATTCTTTTATGCGATTAGGCAAAGTCTTGATAATGTTGGTGGATTCTAGAACCTAGTTGAGAAATGCTTGAGGCGAAATTTAGGATTAGACATGGTTGAGGAGATGATTAGGCAATTTTTGAACGTTGAGCCTTTCTAGCCAACCATGATTGAAAATTTCACTAGTCACCATTGAGCCATTTGAACTTTGCTTTATTTTTCTTGGAAAACAACAGAATTGTAAATTCCTTTTTGCCCTAAACACTGTATCGTACCTTAGGAGAATTCGGTCTTAGTGCAAAACAAAGAACGAAAAGAGTGTACATTGAGTAAAAGATTAGTTTGCGGGTAAGAGAAGAAATGAAGAGAGATCAAAAAGAATGATGTGGGGGTTGAGAGGAAAGAATAAAAACAAAGGAGGTAGTCACCTCAATTCAATTCTAGTGTTGTGTTAAAAAAAAAAAAATTTGTTGAACACAAGTGCTAGTTTAAGGGTATACCGGCTGGAACAGAATCCGCCTTTAAAACTGCCTAGCAGTATTTGGCGACCTCGGGTTTAACAACACCACGTACACCTTAAAGAGTCTCCCCTGCATTTATGGTATCCAAAAGTTAAGAACGCGTTGAAGACTGTGAATGAGTAGAATGGCGATTGGTGTTGAGAAAGTGTGGGTTTCGATGTGATTGAGTTTTGCTTTAGGACACCGAGTTCTTACTTTGTTTCCTATCCTTTTATTGGAGCCCATGACCCGAGCCTAACGTTACAAGCCTTTAAAGACCTTTTGATTCTCATCTGTGTTTAGTCCTCATAGTGGAGAGTAGTTGAGATTTAGGCTTATGGAGTCTGCCACCATTTGATAAACTTTACAATTTTTGCATAAAATAATCCGGGAAGTTGTGGAATGTGGATTGAAGTGGGGTTACCTACTTGGTGGACCGATTGAGGAAGATAGTCGATTGGCTTATAACTTGGACTGTCGAACATTTCCTGATAATAATTTTTCAACAATTTGTGAGACATGTGCAATTTCTAGGAAATTCATTGGGCATTTTTGGTTTGTGATTTTGGTTTTCAGTTTGTTTGCAGTTCATGTTTTTGTTTTCGGTTGTCTTTGTTTTCGTGAGTTTGTACTGTATGCTCGAGGACGGCATCTCTTTAGTTTGGGGGTGTTGATAATCCGTAAATTATACACGTTTTTATTTGATCTTTTTGTCGGATTTCAGTAGGTACTTTCTAGTGCATTTTACCGAATGGTGCTTAATTCTACTTTTCGTGTTTCAGGTGGAAATGAGGAGTTTTTGAGCGAAATAGAAAAAATCGGATAGTTTTGACTCAGATTGAGCGGGGTTTCAGAAGATAGGAGAGTTCCGGAGCAGGACAACGACGATGAGAGTTTTTCCAAGGAAGAGAGCGAAAATTGAAGAATCGCGAAGAAAGAAGCAAGCAGGTGGCAGTTTGTAAATTTCAGAACTTTTGAAGGAGCTTGCCCGGCGGAAGAAATGGTCTTCGCCGCAGCGAAGTAAGGCAGAGACGATGTGGAATTTCCAGATTCTTCGCCGCGGCGAAGAAATTCTCTTCGCCGCGGCGACAGCAACTTATTCAGTTTTGTAAACGCACAGTTTCTGTTGTGCGTGTTTTGGGCTAGGTTTTTGGACTAAGTATAAGAAAAACTTAACTTTTGTAGAGGGATCTTCAGCTTTTTAGGGTGAGCCGTTTTTACACTTTTCTTGAGTAAAGCTTTTAGTTTTTCGGATTGTAAAAGGCAAGATTCAGATTTTGACTAGAAGATCAACTTTGGGAAGATCTTATCTTTCATTTCAGATTCATTATGTTAACTTGTTTATTTCTATTTTTCGTTTGTATAGTATTAATTTAGCTAGAACTAATCTTCTATGGGTTAGGGTTTTGATTGTAGTTTGGATTTTAAATGGGTTAAGTAATTGATTGTGTTATTTCCATGTGAATAAGCTTGGTTGTGTGTTAGTCTGAAATTAAATGCTGTATGTGATGAACATGATGAGATTGAGAAAAATTCATGTTAGGCTTCTTGGGTAATCCATTATAGTATTGGATGCTAGAGATAGATTCAAGAATAATGAAATCAATTTAGGATTCTGTGTGATGAATTTAGAATTATTAACCTTCAATTTGTGGGTGCGGATGTTATAAGGATGATAGGTAAACATAGCCCAGAGAGGTATGTTAACATTAGTGAATCCGATTTACAACCATTGCGATATGTGAAATATGTTAACTCTTCGATTTAACCCATAAAAGTCCAAACGAAGTCAAAACCCTACCCGTTTTACTTGAATTGATTTTCTGGTTTCATTTGCTTCTTATTTAAGATTTAATTCCTGTTTAATTTTAATTTTGTTTTCTTTTCCTTAAAATTTGCTCCACAATCCAAGAATTTCGATTGCTTCAACTTGTTAACGTTAGGAACCTTAATGCTTTGCTGCAGTCCTCGTGGGAACGAATCCTACCCATCACTTTATTCACTTGAGCGACAGTGCACTTGCTAGTTTTGCAGTTGTGGTAAACACGCATATAGAGGCTCTTATTTGTACACAAGATTGGATTAGGAATAGTGTGGACCATTGACCATTGAGGAAAGCTGGAGGATTATCTAAAATTGAGTCGGTAAGATTTTTGTAACTTTCAATATAATTATATCTTTTCCTATCCTCATTTTATGATTTTAGCTAACTTGTTTGTCCAACTTTGTGTAGAGTGTTCCTTCTTCGGGAGTGGAAAGTAGTCTAACTCATCTTGATGATTGAAGGGTATTCCAAATTTCCAATAAATGAGGTGTATTGTCATTGATGATTAAATGGTTCAGGGTTTAGTTGGTTATGTTGGTTAAATTTTTTGAACTATTGTTGTGTTTATTTGTTGTGAACTAGTTTTCAATTAAGCTATATTGCATTTGCCTATGTTAAGGTTAATATTTGGTCTAAGTACAAACGATAGGCAGGGGAGATGATATCGTTTTAAATTTTTTGAACTACTTTATGTAGTTAAAACTTAAAAGGGAATTTAGAAAGGAGACAAGCTCCACACCTTCACCTGTTTTGCACCACCTTTTGCATTGATATTATTTCATGGACCATCTTTTGCATTGAATTTCTATTTTTTGGAGAGTTGCTAACTACAAGTTTATTTATTGCACATGCAAATGCAAATGCCCTAAATTGTTGTGCACTTGTGTTTATTCAGTAGCACTATAGCAGATTGAAGAAGTTTGGACTTTGAAGATCTGAATTTTGAAGCATGTGTTTTAACTTTTAAGATACTCTTTTTATTTGCAAATATTTTCATTTATTAATTATGTCAATGTTTTTATTGATGAGTATTGAGTAATGTATAATTGAATACTTTATGTTTTTATTTCATATTCTGATTCAGCATCTGCAAATAGGTAATTTAATATGTTTTTCACACAAAGAATACAACAACAATACCCAAATAAAAGAAAAATATAGCATGAAATTATATATAAAATAATAAATATCTGAATTTAGGGACTTAAATGTAAAAAATTAAGAATTTAGGGGTGAATTTGAAAACCAGTTAACTGGATAACCGAACCGAATATTTTGTTCAGTTTAAATTCGGTTTATTCTATAAACTAATCCTATTTCGATTTACATTTTTGCCTAAACCGAATAACTGGTTTGGTTTTCGGTTTACCCTATCCGGTTCAGTTAACCGGATTATCCCACCCCTATGCATATCCTTATTGGGTACGATAAGCAGAAGAAAGGGTTACGACAAAATGGGGAGAAAACACTTCAATTTTAGAAAGAAGAAAAGGTTATGACAAAATGGAGAGAAAACGCTTCAGTTTTAGAAAGCAGAGAGAGTTACATAGAGCTTAGGTCACAATCGTTTTAGTTTTAGGGAGGAGAGAGAGAGAGTTATGATAGAACATGGAAAAAAGGCATGCAACTTTGTGTTCTCTTTTTTTTTTTTTTTTTCCAAAGACGACGTGGCAACCATTCAGCAACACTTTAATTTTTTATTTTTTATTTTTTATTTTTGTGGCTTGATGTAAATTGACTATATTACCCTTCTTCAAAACAGAAAACACTAACAAAACCTGACAGGGAAAGTGTCATTTTGAAACTTGATGGGTGAGAAAGTGTCATTTCGCCAAACCTTGGGTGGGAAAATGTTGTTCTCCCTTAGTTATAATATCAAACATATTCTGAAAAAAAAATAACTTATAAAAAATATTTCCACAATTTAAACACCAAATACATTTTTGAAATATTAAAAATTGTAAAAGAGAAAAAAATCAATTACCCACCCTACCTTTTTGGAAAGCCAAGTCAAATTTTACGATTTTAATCAACTTCCTCCCAAACTTTTCAGAATCCATCAAGTTACCCCTAAATCGGTCACATTGTTAACAAATCTGTTAACTCTTAGTCAAGAAATAAAAAGTCCATTATGCCTTTTTTTGTCCTTTTCCAGACTCATTAAATACCACTTTACAACCTAGCTTTATCAAAACTAAAACTAAATAAAAATATAATTTCTGGAAAATAGNAGTCTCGTACTTATACACCGTATGAACCATACGCATCCATATCGGATCCGACTACAATGTCTCAGGTCAAAGGACTACATCGTGCACTGATATAACCAAACGATAAATCATTGACTACATGCTTTTCCAAGTGATTTGTCGTTATTCAGTCACGTTCGAAAAACAGTTCACCAACCGCTAATTCATACCAATGTCCCAGTGACATGACTATCATCGTCATCCGTACTTATATCAACTCATGATATCTTTTGGAAGCATCCGATATGTCTACTGTGCAATATAGTTGCCCAAATTATATTGCTTCCGTAGGGAGCCCTTTTTGATAATTCATTTACCGATTAAATGAATCATCTGGACAATTCATATACATACTTTATTTTAAATGCATGACTGAATAAAGGAAGCAATTTATATATATGAATTGAAGAACTCTTTCTTCTATTATTTATGATATATACACACAAGACAAAATGCTCTGAAACCGACAACACGAATGGTTCTAGGCATACACTAATATACACTAACACATGCATGAGTAACCAGCCACTCGACTCCATACACCAACTGAAGCATATACATGGATATCTAGTTACCTAACACTGATCTGCATTTGAATCGGCTCCAGCCAGCTCCACTCAGCTAATAAGGGTTAGCAACACCATCAGAAACCCCACTCAGCAGTAATAACCGAGTGAGAATATTTGCTGGTACAATGTCAGCACTTGAAGGTGAAAAGAGGTCTCATTTCAACTCAACATGGTAGGCACCACTGCATGACAATCGGCTTGTTGCTTAAAATATGTGCGCTATGCATGTCTCTTTTCCAGGTAAGATTATTCTTCACTTGGTCTTGCATCACTTCTCCATACGACTTGTTACTTGATACGTGCATGACATTTTCCATTTGAGTTTTATCTTTCATTTGGTCTTGCACATGCACGCCATTACTTCTCTTATTCAATTTATTGTGGATAAACTGTACACCATGCGGGATACCATATGAAGTTGTTTTAAATCATCTACTGTGATCACCTTCAATCGACCCAGACCAATTTATTGATTTACACCTTCAATTGGTCCAGACCGATTTATATATTTACACCTTCAATCAGCCTAGATTGATTTATTGATTTAAACCTTCAATCGGCCCAGACCAATTTATAAATTCACACTTTCAATCAACCCAAACTGATTTATAGTTTACACCTTCAATTGGCCTAGACCGATTTATAGATTTACACCTTCAATCGGCCCAGACCGATTTATAGATTTACACCTTCAATCGGCCCAGACTGATTTATTGATTCACACTTTCAATCGGCCTAGACCAATTTATAGTTTACATCTTCAATCGACCCAGACTGATTTACAGATTTACACCTTCAATCGGCCCATACCGATTTATTGATTTATACCTTCAATCGGCCCAGACCGATTTATAAAGTCACACTTTCAATCGGCCTAGACCGATTTATAGTTTACACCTTCAATCGGCCCAGATCGATTTATAGATTTACACCTTCAATCGGCCCAGACCGATTTACTAATTTACATCTTCAATCGGCCGAGACCGATTTATAAAGTCACACTTTCAATCAGCCTATACTGATTTATAGTTTACACCTTTAATTGGCCCAAACCGATTTATAGATTTATACCTTCAATCAGCCCAGACCGATTTATTGATTTACATCTTCAATTGGCCCATACCGATTTATAAAGTTGCACTTTCAATCGGCCTAGACTGATTTATAGATTCACACCTTCAATCGACCCAGACCGATTTATTGATTAAAACCTTCAATTGGCCTAGACTGATTTATAGATTTACACATTCAATCGGCCCAGACCGATTAAAGGACTTGCACCTCAAATCGACAAGTCATCGACCTAATCCACACAACGGTCCATCCGACCTAACGAGCTGCTATCACTAATCTGCTCAGTCTGCACTCATTCGATTAAATCTACTCTCTAAGCTAAATACTCTTTAACTTAGAGAGTGGGGGGCTAACTGTTAGGGCCAAAAATCGTCTTGAGCATGACAAGGCCCAATAACGAAATAAACATGTCACGGCCCAAGGCTTCAACCCAATCCCGATTGGGCCTACGCTTAAAATCACCTTATGAACTACCCACTCTATGAGTTTGGTTATCCTATAAGTTAAGCTAAACTGGGTTTCAGCCCATTAGCCCGCAATAGTCCATAAATAGGAAATCAGAATCTCATTCTATTTTCTCTCTTACTAAGATTTCTAATCTTACTCAAACTATTAAACTTAATCTAATAAAGTCAAGAAATCATACTTCTTTCTTGATAGGGATTATCTCCCAAAAGAGGACTCAGTGTCCTAATAGGATTTCAACCCCTTCGGTTCATTACAAAAACAGAGGCTTGCCCTCTCATTATGCATGCGATCTCCCATAGTCAATCTACTCTACTCAAAACTATCTATTTGCTTATAAAGTTCTGGCTCCTAAGGACCCGACGCCTCTGCCGTAGTCCTAGCCTCCGACAAAACTCTTGATGATTCTTCTTCTCCTTAATCCTTATCAAATAATCTCTTTCAGCTTTGCTGACTTGAGCGTTGGAATGCCTACGACAAACACCACCCCAGTATTTTCTGTAAGCTTCACGCTTGTCTTTTTATTTATGCAAGTCTAATGGATTATCAGTGACCTCAACCTCACAAGATCAGACCCTATTTTCATGGCGCTAGATTTTTGCATCTACATTTTTAATTGATTTTACTTGGACTAAATTGGACGGTGTACAATTTTGGATCTCAATCCAAGTCAATGTTTGATTGAAAGTACAAATGTTTTGGTACTAAATACGAGAAAGTACGCAGTCTTGGACTTTTGATTGAATTACAATGGATTAATTTTAATACTCTCACTTGTTTAATATAACATAGGACTGAATTTATAATTAATTATTTAAATAAATTATAATATATATTTTAAAAACATATAGAAGTCCGCCGACTCCACCGGTGACGGTTGCTGGTGAGTGGTGACATTGTTCTTGAGATTTTTTTTTTTAATTAATGAAAATACCTTACACCTTTAAGAAACATAATAAAAACAAAGTTATTATTATTTTATTATTTTAAATTTTTTATAACAATCTTAAATTATTAGAAGGGTTAAAGTTTATAGCTTACCATTGGAAATTTCTATTGCTGGGTTGGTAAATCATTTAGGTAAAACCTCTC
>NW_022195194.1:3496-119549 GCF_008641045.1 Pistacia vera | reverse complement strand
ACAATTAAGTCTAGAAAGAATGTTATCCATATATACTCTTCAATAAATGGATAGAAATAGATTGACCATGGATTTGGACATGAAGAACATCAGTCATCATATCATTCCCACAAATTTAATTTAATTCCTTGGATTAAAGTTTCAATTACTCATTAAACAAGCCCTAATCCAACATACAATTTTAATGCAATACAATTCTCAACCAAGGAAAAGCTCTAATTCGGATTTATTTTCTTGATCAATTATATCAAGAAATACTGGATCAACCGTCACATGACTGTCCACGTGTACCTTAAACTTATGATCCCACCACAACACCTTCGCCGTACCCGCAATATCCACCTTAGCATCAAGCAACATCTCTCTCTTCGCCACGTCAGCGAAAAACTTAGCGGCGTGATGTGTGAGCTCAAGCCCGTCCAGCCGAGCCGGGATTTGGAGCAGCTGGCAGGACCGAGCTGGCTGCGACCCGGCCTTCACAGGACCCGAGCCGAGGAGTGAGCCTTCGTAGAAGATGGACATGGTAGTAGAAGAGTAGTTGATGGGAGTGATGTTGGGATTGGTGACGTGTATGGTGAGGATGAGATCGGCGTCGGCGACTGGTAGCTTGAGCTTAAAGGAGGTGAGTTTGATTGAAATTAAGTGGAATGTAGGATCCTTGGGCTTGGCCCTGAAGACAGCCGTCGCGACAGTGGCTGCTGCGGCTCCGACGAAGGCAGACGTCCAGCTCCATTTTACCTTTTTGCCCATGATATTTGACGGATATTCCTGGCTTTTTGGATTCTAAAACGTAGTGGGATGCAAGAAAGAGATAGAATCGGTGGGACTTGGGAATTGGACTAGAAATGACTGTAATGTCCTCTTTCCTTTGTGTAGGTAGCGGGTCGGGTTTTGGAGGGTAGTTTTGGTAATGGAAGTGAGTTTAAAAGATAAGCGGAGTTTTGGACGGATGAAATAGGATTGCGATGTCGGCTGGGTAAGGAATATGGATAAAGAGTTTATTCTGGCTCGTTGAAGGACACGTGTAAATGTTGGAAAATTCAAATGGAATTGAACATGCACGTCACATTTTTTATACAAATAATTTTAGAAACGATTCAGTTAAGTCAAGTGGGCTTTTGTTAGTTTGGGCTTAACAACAATTCGGGTCGGATGTTTAAATTTGGTTGGGTTGTGAAGAAATTAGTATATATTAAATATTATAACATTATTTTGGATGCTAATTAAATATTTGTAGTCGTATTATAGATTCATAATGAATTTTTAATGTAAAGGCGATTCATTTACTATGAGAATAATTTTCAAATCATACGAAATTGATGTAATATGTTTGTTTTTCATTCTTTATTAACCATACCATTCATGTTTTAGTGTACAGATACAGCATTGTTTGTATACTAATAATTAACTTAGGTTAATGATACTATTTATATCTCAATTTATCTAGCTATTTGTCTACTAAAAAAATTGTAACCATCTTGTCAGTTAAGCTTATTTAAGCTTTTTATTTAACACAATAAAAGACCACTCTTTTAGACATCATATGAACCTCTTTCCGTGTTTCTTGTATCAGTTTTAAAAGTTTTCAAGTTATAAGATTGATTTACCAAACACATCAGCAACAAGATTAATGTGTAAATATTGATATTATTGTTTTATTTTAATTTCCTCAAATATCTTAATAAAATTTAGAAAATATAGAATTGATGAGAATTTCATTCTATTCTTACTAATAGTATCTTTATTATAAACTCATTATAATCTCAGATATTATTTATTTTTTAATTATTGTCATGCATATATTATGACTTCCAATAGTGTTAGGTTTACAACTCATTTTCACAACCTTCTCTCACAATTTTCGACGTGACAACTCGTCATTGGTTAGCTCATATATGGATAGGTGAGACCCATACAAGCAGGCAAGATACATTTTGCGAGCTGACCAATGACGAGCTGCTATGTCAGAGGTTGTGAGAGAAGGTTGTGGATCTAACATTACTTTATGACTTTATAAATCATGAAATATACATTGGATGATTGATTAAAAAAAAAAAGTTTATTTATGTGTTAATGTTGATACGAAATTTGCACCAATTTGAGAGAACCGATTGACCTTGACCGAATTAGAACTGATATATGCGTGATTAAAGATAACCAACGATTGAATGTAAAACATGCCTAATAATGTAAAGAACACAAAAGATTTTAAAAGTAGTTCAACAAGTTAGAATTTGAGTCTACATCCACTTTATTTTATTGCTTTTGAGTGATTACAAAACAATATAGAATGCTTGAATAAATTTGTTAACCTCTCTCGCCTCGTTTGAGGAGGTTTATATACAAGTTTGTAACTAATGGGGAGAGATAAGTTCGAGATTGCAATCAGAGTTGGTTTGCAATCCCGTGATCTTTGTGATCATGCACTCCCAATAGTGTCTATCTTATCCCTTTCGAAATATTCGAGATTGGAGTTTATCTTTGATTTCGTTGAACAGCTATTTGGGTTTATCATTGTGACGATCTTCACTTGGGTCGGGCTTACTCTAAATCGAATTGACTCTAGGTCGAGCTTGCTTTTGAGTTAAGCTCTCTCTGTATAAGCTCTTATGGCAAAAATCATACACAACAATTAATGAGAAAATATCATGAATATTTGTGAACATGTTATTGTTATGCAATTGACTAACATGCATTTTAACCAAATTAATAGACTTTAAAAATGTTTAGTACCCAAATTTAATAATAATAATAATAGAAAGATACAAGCGTCTTACCTCTTCAAAAACTCTGACATGAATAAAAATAAAACTATTGGTGTGGATGAAACCATAAAGGATTAGAAATACAAAAAAAAAAAAAAAAAAAAAAAAACAAGTTTAATGTATAATAATTAATATAATGAATAAACCAAATGGGCCTACATTTAGTTACTAAGATAAAACAAGAAAACAACTAATAAAACCCTTTCATTTGACAAACTACAATTTTACCTTTTTTTTTTTTTTTTTTTGAATTAGTTTAGTAGATAAAACTTTTCATCTACTTTTGTTTAATTTTACCTTTACACGATTTTTTGTCTTCACTCTAGCAACTTTAACACTAAAGTAATTCTAGCGTTAGAGTGCCTTCACTTGAGCACTAGAATTTTTATTTTTTAAATTTCTCCACATTAGCGTTAAAACTTAAATATTAAGATTTCTTAAACTAAAAATAAATTAACTAATTATTTTATAAATATTAAAATGAATAGTATATATATATATAAGAGTTATTTTAACTATCAAAATAAGAAATAATTTTTTTTCCCTAAATGTTTGAGTGAAGAGGGTAAAAATGTAAAGAATGAATACTAGATCCATATGATAACCCAATCCAGAAGATGTCAGATTTCATTTTACCCTTAAAAAGATGATTTTTTTTTTTTATTATTTTTTTTTTAACAAAGAAACAAGTCCATTCATTTAAAGGAAACGAATTTTCCACCCAAGGTTTGGCAAAACGATACTTTTTACCTGTCAAGTTTAAAATGATATTTTTCCACCATCGTCAAGTTCTGTTATGTTTATGTTAATATTTGACTGAAAAGATGAAAATACCCTAAATATTTGACTTTATAAATTTTTTGTTATTTTTGAATTAGCCAAAAGTAAGATATTAAAAAGTCAAAAAGAAAAAATAGTTAACCCCAACTAAAAAGTTAAGATTAATGCTATAGAATTGTTTAAAGTTAAAAACCTTAATATTTATAGTTATTTATTATTTAAAATATATAAATATCTCATCACTATTATTCAATAATCTATTATATATAAGTTTTCATTTTCACTAATTAACATGGAATCTTAATAGTTAATATTCCTAATTATTAATAAACAAATGAAAAAAATGTACTTTACACTTGAGTAAAGACTTTGTTTAACTAATTTAATTTTAAAAATTATTTAAAGGTATATTTTTTAGTCAAATATTAACAGAAAGAGTAATGCTACATGTATAAACAAGTTTTCCAAGATTTGTGTACAAACTGATATGACACAAAATAAATGGAAGGGGGAATATGAGGAGTTTGACTTTTTATATTCACTATTCTTTCATTTTATGACACATCAGTTGTACACGAATCTTTGTAAGATTTGTTTGTACATCTAGTAGAAAATACTAACAAAACCTGACGAAAGGTAGGAAGTATTATTTTGAAACTTAATGGGTGGAATAGTATTGTTTCGCCAAACCTTGGTGGAAAAATGTCGTTTTCCCTTCATTTAAATCCAACCGGATTCAATTTGCCTTCATTCTGTTGAATATATACCTAACGAAACAATCTATATTAATTAATTAACTTATAACTATAATTATCAATAAAAATACTAAGAAAATAATAAATTAGATCTGTTGGAAACTATTAGCCCGAAAATGCAAAATTAAACTGTAAAAACATATGAAAATCTGAATATATTTGCATTATAATCACATTGAATTCCAATTATAGCCCTATATAAAATATAAAAAAACAACATAGAAATAAAGACACAGAAAACCAAAAACTCAGGCCACAGTAACCGGGGCTAGCAGGGTTGGAACCATGGTGGCGGCGGCCGTGGTAGCCACCGGCACAGTTGCATAGAGAGGAATCACAGCTCCACCGCCCACTTGGCATCGTTTCCTCCTTCACCGTGACCACCTCCGTTTCCATGTCCACCACCTCCATGACCCCCCCCTCCTCACCTCCATGACCTCCTCCTCCACCTCCGCGCCTATTTACAGATACCATCACTCCCTCTTCGACGTAAATTTTTGTGGGTTTCCTTTTTCACTAGCATTCTGTCGCTGCTTAAACTCTACAAAGTAAGTTATCATGCTAAGTTCATCAATGAGTAACATAAAAAATAAACAAAAACAATAGGGCCCGACAATTCTATGATTCTACTTTTGCCGGCCAATCTTGTGATGACAGATTAGCACGACGATTGAGTAAAGAAAATAGTTTCACTCAAAGCTTCTATGCTGCATCACAAGCAAGGAATGTCTGGACTTGGAGTAAAAGTCGTGCTGGATAGAATGATCTTTCATCTTTTATTTTCCTTTTAATATTCTCGGGCATATTTTTTTTTTTTTTTTTTTTTGGGTAACGAGTGTTTGGCGAATTTATACACCTATAACAATCTTTTGAATCTATAAAACTTTATAAACTCAAAAAACCAGATAAATCACATTATAAAAAATCAAAATATGATAAGTGACCTTAAAAACTTAAAAAGTCAAAAACAGAACAAATCCCTTAACCACTAAGCCAATCCCCCTTGGGGGGGGGGGGGGGGGGGGGGGGGGGGGGGGGTTAACATGGAAGAAAAGAAAAAAAAAAAGCCTTGATCTTTTCAAATTCCAACCGTTTATTTATTATTATCTCTAGAAGAAAACATAAATAATTAGAGACTTAATTTGTAGAAAAAACTATAAACTAATTGTTATCATCTAGAGTCTCCAACCAAGAACACAGAGATTGTTTTAAATTAGATTTTGATTCAACAGGGGGCAGGAATTATGATTGAAAAACAGCAATAATAAAACTAAAAGAAAAGAAAAGATAGTTAATGAAATTACCTGTATCCAACTGAGTATTGTTAGAACGTTGATATGCAAGAAGAAGACGAAGTTGATGAAAGAAGAGCAATAAGAAGAAGAATCCGAGTTTTGTGAAGCCCATATTTCAGTGTTTGTAAGCGGTGGTTAATAAAAGCCTTGCCTTCAATATATATTACACTTTGCTCGAGCTTCTTGAATCGATGTTTTTCGTGGGAATCTTAACAGGAGGTTTCGGCGTATCTTCCCTACAACAGTCTAACTAACGCCATTAATACAAGGAAAGAGAATATTTTCAAGTAACAACTATTTAATGTAAATATAATAGATTTTAAGGAATGTTGTGGATTGGTAAAGTAAAAGAAAAAAAAATGTTATCACTTTTTACGTGGAGGAAGAGAGACGTTCCTTTCTCTGTTTAACTTAAATCTTGCATCTGTATCTGTAGTGATTTTAAGTAATTAATCGAATAATTACAAAATGGAGAAACGTATTGTGATTTGATTTCTAAAATTAAAATATTCGATTTATATGCAGACTGCTAGTTTTATTCAGTCGGTGTTCGGTTGCTAGTCTAAGAAAAGTATATTTATCGTACACAAAGCATAATTCACATAAGGCTTCTTTTTTTTTTTTTTTGGGAGGGTGGTAATTGTATAAAAAATAAAAGAACGTGGATCCAAGAGGATAACGTCTACAAAGTCAAATTCTTTGGACAAGCCCAAGCAGCCAAGCAAAACAAAACCAGCAGAATAGTCACAGATTTACAATTCAAAGGAACCACCAAACTGGCCTGAAAGAGGACTGCACAAACAAGTGACCATTCCATCAACTCTCCAACAAAATATAATAGTGAAAATTACAATAATAAAAAATATGTTTTTAGTTAAAGGAAAATGAGTTCATGATCTAAGGGGATGAGATCTTTTAACTTAAAATTTTGACTTAAATGGAGACGCAAATCCTTGACTATGCATATTTTGCAATCCAAGGGATGTGAGAAAAGACTTGGAGGTATTTATTTTCTTTGCTACCTTAGCAACTTTTACACTATTGGACTGCGTTGAATTCACGGTTGAAAATTTATTTTAAAAAGTTTCAGTAAAAATTTACTATTAGAAGTTCTGCTCCCTTTCGTAATATTACCTGATTTAAAGATTAATTAATATGCATTTGCCATTTAACAAGGATTTCAACAAAGGAAAGAGAAGTATAAGGAATTTTGACTTGAAGGAGTGAGCTAGATTGGTAAAGTATTCTCATTCATGTAACAAATTCACTACAAGAAAAATGCCTTTCGGTGTCTGGCAAAGTTAGACGCAGAAAGTCAAATTTAGATGCTAAACCATATTTCGCGTCTAAATTTCGTAGTCGCCACTTAGTTGCAGAATCACCATCGTAGAATGTATGCACGTCTAAATTTTTGGTTAGACACGGAAACTTTTTTTTTTAGCGACTAGCAAATTACTCGCTAATTGATGGTTAAAATAGTCCACCAGCTTAGACGCTAATTGTTCAAGGGTAATTTGGTAAAATGGTATCGCGACTAATTAATTAGTTGCAAAATGTACCTTTTAGTGTCTAATAATTTGTCGCGAATGCCACAAAAATTAGATGCTAAAGGTGTAAGGGTAATTTCATAAAAGGTTTTCGCAATTATTTTATTAGTCGACAAATGTATCTTTTGGTGACCAAAATTTGGTAGTTAATTGTAATACTTTTAGACGTTGAATGTGGAATCCAAAAGGTTTTCGCGACTATTTTATTAGTGGCCGAATGTATCTTTTGGTGACAAAAATTTAGTAGTTAATTAAAGTAATTTTAGATGCTGAATGTGGAATCCAATAGGTTTTCGCGACTATTTTATTAGTGGCCGAATGTATCTTTTGGTGACCAAAATTTAGTAGTTAATTATAGTCATTTTAGACGCTGAATGTGGAATCTAAAAGGTTTTCGCGACTATTTTATTAGTGGACGAATGTATCTTTTGGTGACCAAAATTTAGTGGTTAATTCTAATCATTTTAGATGCTGAATGTGAAATCCAAAAGGTTTTCACGACTATTTTATTAGTGGACGAATGTATTTTTTGGTGACCAAAATTTAGTTGTTAATTCTAATCATTTTAGATGCTAAAAGTGAAATCCAAAAGGTTTTCGCAACTATTTTATTAGTGGACGAATGTATCTTTTGATGACCAAAATTTGATGGTTAATTCTAATCACTTTAGACGCTGAATGTGGAAGCAATTATGCTAAATTACTTTTTGCTACTAAAACATTAATTGCAAAATGTGTTTTTTTTAGAGCATTTCGTATTGACCTTCAGCGGAATGCAATTATGCTAAATTACTTTTTGCTACTAAAAAATTAGTTGCAGAATGTGTTTTTTTTTTTAGAGCATTTCGTATTGACCTAGTTTATACATTCAACATCAACAAAATAATTGGCACAATATAAAAATCTGATCACTAACATCAAATATCATATTTTCATACATATATATATTTATATATATAGTCCATACATGGATTTTTATGCATGATGAGCAATAAAAATCCAAAATGCACTATCACATGTGCATAACCAAAAAAAAAAAAAAAAGCATGCACCCACATTTTCCCCACTAGCTATCTATCTGTGCATAACTAACAAAAAAATGGCCACCCCATGTACACCATCTAACAGATACATGCAAACAATCCTAAAAAGATGGTTCTATCCCCATGTCAAAATATCTATTGCCCATACAACAAAAAACTAACCATCAATATTGTTAGCATGTCAAGTGACACCAGTTGCGGTTTTTGAAATAACTGTAGCTGATGAGGACGAGTCTTCATCAGTTGGAGATGGCAATGGCTGTCGAGTTGGAGCTTTATCAGATTGCTGTAGTTCAAGGGCTATAGTTAGCTGCTTCATCATCTCCAACAGGACAAATTGTTGATGTTCAAGGCTTTTTATTGATCAAATAAGATGGGCTGCTCCTCCAACTGTTTAATCTTATTTTCTTGTTGTTGCACAATGCAACTTAACTTTGCTTCTACTGTAGTGGAATGATGCTTAGTCTGTGAAAATGCAAAATTTTGGTTAAATCCAAAAGCTTTACCCAGAACTTTCTCACATATTTTAGCTTCTGTTTTTTCACTTTTCCCTGCTTGTGTTTCATCTTACAGCTCTATCATTTTTTCCTACTATCAATTCAATGCATAATCAATAAGTCAACCAAGAAACTAAATAGCAACATAAAAGAATACTGCAGCACCAAACAAAAATATAATTGATGGAGTGGAGAAGCAAGTATCTCAAACATTATCAATCTAAACTTCAATTCCCTAGTTTTAAATTTTAAAGTTAAATATTTACTAATCAATTAACAACATGCTAACATAAATAAAATCAATCCATGAAAATAAAAATGCTCTTAAAGGCTCCTAAAATTGCACTTTTAGTTATAGCATGTCCCTAGGATGGATGGCAACTGAAGCAAAAATGCTTAGAAGAAAGTTTGAAATATCTACATAAACCATGAAACAGGTTTTTCCTACTAGAAGAAACTCCAACTTTCTGCTTTAAAAAATACAAACTGTAAAGTTCAATCAAGAGAAATAGTATAACACAAGTTAAATTTCCGCCTTATCCTGCAATGTTTGTAACATATCAATAGCAAACCAGGGCATAGTTATAAAAGTTTGGTAATTACACTCAGGCAAACTAAATGTCAATATCAAAAAAATGCACAAGCACCAATATAATTAAAGGTCAAAAGATGACAGAGAAATGCAATGAGACTCAAATTAAAACAATAAAAGCATGGCAGTATGGAACAGTTATGGAAAAAAAAGTCATTTATACCCAATTGAATGGTAAGACATTTCATTGAATTTTTTATTTAAGGAACATAAGACCATGACTAGTCAGCTAATATTTAAAGAACATAAGAGTTAGCCCCCCTATGTGGATTAACAGATTACCACATCTAAATACCACAACTCCTGGCTTAAAGAGAAAATAAAATCAGGCCCAAATTTCAGAAAACAAACCACATTGCATGCTGACAATGATAACCGGGAATTCCATGGAAAAAACTGATACACCACTCAGAAGAATAAAGAAACTATTTCCAGAAAACTCAACAAGAACTACAGGCATTTAATTACAAACTCAAAAAGGTATTAAAAGAAAAATACAACATACAAATACCTACTACATTTTATTCACTACTCCTTTTATGCTTACGAAAAACCTACTCCTTTTCGCTACTCCTGATGACAACACATAACATATAACAGAAGAAACCTTATATCGATAATTGAAAGATGATCAACTTACATATAGCTCTCTTGCTATTCATTAATCCACCCTTTCTCGACGTTCCAACGAGTGTCATGAAATTATTGTATAGGACCGACAGATTCCCCAAGTTGGTGCACCTTAACAGTTCATATTGTCATTGACCATAAATTGAAATAAAATTAGTAAACTGGAAAACAAAATTGTATATTTGTATAGGTGAATAATATTAAATACCTTTTCCTTTTTGTGCTGGATAAAGTTCTTGGAACCACCGCGGTGGTTACACCTCATCTTCGACCAGTTCTCAGAATAAGTTTTTAACCGTGCCTAACATCACAAAATTTAATATTAAAATACAATACATATAAAATAACATTAAAAGCCATGTTGACCTTACCTGAAACTTTTCACTAGAAAAAAGGTCACAAAGATATATCCAATCATCGGGATCTTTAATTTCTTCAAGTTTATTCTATAATGCTTCCTCCTTAGTAGCATATGCTTTGAATTTCTTGTGTAGGGCACTCCGGAAGCTGTTGAATCTCTTACACAGTTTGTGCTTTGGCCATTTGAGTACAGGGGGCTCCGTGACATCAATGTCAAACTTGGTCTAAATTCATCAATAATGTACATGCATTAAACTTATATGGGTATTATATATTATTTTCATAAGGAAGTATGACAATATGGATAATGATATTAAACTACATTACCGTGATACGAGCAATCATTTGTTTTTTGACATCATAGGGAACTTTCTTCCAAGTAAGCACTCTAATGGGAGCATAGTTCCTCACAACTATTCCTACCTCAGTACTCAACTTTGATGCATTTACTCTAGTAGGTACTCTATCTTATTTTTGAAAGTCTACATGCAACTTCGACTGCGCTGTTTGTATGAGTCTTTCACATCCAACTCCTCTAGTCTTCTCTCTCATGTTCTTTGCCACAATATTGGCTACAAAATCAAAATAATGCATCATTAGTAAATAATATGTTATCACAAGGACGGTTTACATGTTGGTAAAGTAAAATGGATTCTTAAATTTTAAACAAACATTGTAGACAATATCTAAAATCCAAGTATATATTTCAGTATGCTTATATTAACCAATATCATAACTTTACCAGTGTTTGCAGCAATTTTAAGAGTCGGTACAGGACTATGATTCAGTCGAACAACATTTGCACATCTAGCTAGGGTCCTTCTTGTACCAGGAGCCATCTTCGGAATCTACAAACATCAACATAAGAGAAAACATACCAGGTAAGATATAAGTCACTTTATACAATTAATCTCACGAAATTAGATCATTAACTATATTTACACATACACAAAATAGTAAAGAGTACATATAATCATACAAGCATATACCATTAGAAGTTATTATCAGAATCACTCATTAAATCATTTTCATTATCAGTACAATAATCAATCAACGTAGCATCTTCTTCTTCAACATCAACATTGACATCATCTCCCACTACTTCAGCTCCAACATGTGTAATTGTTGCATCAACCAAGTCAGGATTAACATCATTTCTAATGAAATGTCCCCTGTCAAACTCATCTTCTTGTATAGGAAAAATATCCTCCTCTTCTTCATTTGTGTTATCCATCTCTTGTACATCCCATAGGTTTCTCTGTTGAGCTTTTCGAACCACTTTCCAATTAGTCCCAAGTTTGTAATGATCAATATAGAATACTTGTTGAGCTTGAATAGCAAGTATAAAAGGATCATTTTCATACCACAATTTGCCAACATTAATACAAGTGAGATGATAATCTTTTTGTATCCTTTTCTTTTTGCATTAGTGTCAAACCAGTTACACTTGAATAATATAACCCGAAACCCTTTAACATATTTTAGCTCTAACACACCACTTAATTCACCATAAAAATCAATTGCATCACCATCATGCTCCCCTGGCACCATCACTCCACAATTTTGTGTAACTCGACAATGTGATTGATCATTGTTATGGAAACGCACTCCATTGACAATACAATTGTTAAAAAAATTAACACGAAAATCAGGACCATAAGAGAAGGAGTACAGTTCCCTAGTTGTATCATTGCACCCGTCAACATGCAAGGTGTTCATCTACACAAAAACATCAATTCCAAATCATTAAGCATAACCTAAAACATATTAAACCTTGTTTTGTATGTTTTATAAACGATTGAGGCATACTTACACGATCTGCAAACCATTTAGGAAATAATTATTCTTGTGTTTTGAATATGTTATCACAATTTAGGGCCTCTAACTCTTTTAAGTGTTCTCTGTTTGTTACATAAAGAAAAGAGACAATTATGGTTATAATGCTGAACTTATATACAATTTAAAACATTTGTTTCTCAACAGGTTTCAAACTAAACTTAAAAAGGGACTCACTCTAGAAAAGGTTGCAGTTCTTCACAATTGTTCAAGACGTACCAATGAGCCTTTTGCAATTCATCTGGTGGAAGTTCGATTAACTTCCTTGAACCCCAGGGATGAGCCTTTTGACAAAAAACTGATAATACTCCTCCTGGATGTCCATGCAAACTGTCATCATTTCTCTCTACTCGATTAAATCTAGTTTCAATTCCCTGCAGATACATTGAACAAAATGTTAATGCTTCATTCACCATATAACCCTCCGCAATAGAGCCCTCCGGTTTAGCTTTGTTTCTAACATATTTTTTCAATTTCCACAAAAACCTTTCAATTGGATACATCCACCGATATCCACTTGGACCACCCAATTTAGCTTCCAGTGGAAGGTGTACAACCAAATGAACCATAATATCAGAAAATGCAGGAGGGAAAACCATTTCAAGCTTACAAAGAATTAGGACTATATCTTGTTCCAATCTATTTAGATCATTTACAAATAAAGTCCTAGCACATATTTGTTGGAAGAAGTAAGACAGCTCGACAAGTGCAGTACAAACGTCTTGACACAAAAATGGACGTATTCCTACGGGTAACAATTGTTGTAGCAGGACATGACAATCATGACTCTTTAACCCATGAACCTTGCCGTCTTTCACATTGACACATCGGGAGATATTACTTACATACCCGTCTGGAAACTTCACTGATTTCAGGAATTGGCAAAATTGTCTTCTCTCATCTAATGTAAGAGTATAACATGCTTGTGGTTTCAAATATCTACCACCATGAGGTTGCAAATGTAACTCTTTGCGTATGTTCATATCAGTCAAATCGAGTTGAGCTTTATCAGTATCTTTTGATTTCCCTTCGATGTTCAATAATGTGACAATGATGTTGTCACATATGTTTTTTTCAATGTGCATCACATCAAGGTTATGTTTGATTTTAAGTTTACACCAGTATTCCGACTCAAAGAATATACTTTTCTTTGTCCAATTTGATGCACCAGGACTATGTTTCCTTTTTCAACCTTTATCAACTGATAATATATTTTTCTCGAAACGCACATCGTTCACATGAGATTGTTGTTCATAAATTTCATCCCCTGAATATAGTTTCGGCGGAGATCTAATTTCTCTATTCCCATCTAATTGCTTGCTTCGCCTCCACCGATGATTTGGAGACAAGAATCGCCGATGTCCCATGTAGCATATTTTACTTCTCAACAATTGGGATGAAGTATTCTCATTACATACAGGACAAGCCTTATAGCGTTTGGTTCTCCATCCAGACAAATTGCCTAAGGCAGGAAAATCATTAATTGACCACATGACAGCAGCATGTAAACGAAAGTGTTCTCCTCGAGCTATATCATAAGTCTGTACACCATCAACCCATAACTCTTTTAATTCTTCAATCAATGGACGCAAATACACATCAATATCTCTTCCAGGTGCTTTAGGTCCTGGAATGAGCAATGACATCATAAAGTAAGGGTCTTTCATACACTTCCATGGAGGCAAATTGTAAGGGACAAGTACCACTGGCCACATGCTATAAGATAGACTCATATTCTGAAAAGGATTAAAACCATTAATTGCAATACCCATTCGGACATTTCGGGCATCTTGTGCAAATGAAGGGTATATCTTGTCAAATTCCTTCCAAGATTCAGAATCAGTAGGATGCCTCAACATATCTGCTGTATTTAATTGTTTTTCCTTATGCCACATCATATCTTCAGCTGTGTGCCTTGACATGAATAGTCGTTGGAGTCTAGGTTTCAATGGGAAGTAACCCAGAACCAATTTTTTTGCCCTTTCCATCATTAATCTTATATCTAGGTTCATCACATACAGGACATTTATCAGCATTCGCATGCTCCTTCCAAAATAATGCACAATCAAACCTACATGCATGTATTGATTCATAACCTAAGCCTAATTGTTGCATAATTTTTCTAGCTTCATAGTAGGATTCGGGGAGATTGGATCCTTTAGGCAACACACTTTTTATCAACTGTATTATCAAGTCACATGATTTATCAGTCATGTGACTGATGGCTTTTATATGCAACAATTTAACTATGAACTCTAGGACTGAGATGTTGGTGCACCCTGGATACAATTCTTGTTGAGCATATGTAAACATGTCATCAAATTTCTCATAGTCTACACTCTTAAGATTATGGGCTGTACTACCACTTACATTTGATGAATTCCCATCCATATGCATGTTTACTGGACCACGAGCATCATTAAGCATTTCCATGATGTCATCATCATCTTCATATTCATTGTCCACTTCATCGCCAGACATGACATCAAATATGGTTCCAACATTCATGTGTTCCCCGTGAAAAGTCCATACATCATAACTTCTTGAAAACCCATGTCTATACAAATGTAGTTGAATGGTGTATATATCATGTGATCTTGTATTCAAACAAGTTCTACATGGGCAGTGGGTCTTACCCTCACTATCCAAATGTTGTTTTGCAATGTCTATGAAAGAGTCAATTCCTTGAATATATTCATCGCAAAACCTATTAGACAACCAAATCCATCTTCTATCCATTGTGACCTTCTAGGTTCGCAAACAAAACATAAATTCGGTATCATAAATATGTTCTATCACAAAGACAATAATCAACCCAATTAAACCACATTCATGCATACAAACAATATAGGACTAGTGATAATGTAAATGAGTATAAACGATCAATAAATTAATTAAATATCAATTTACGTAACTTATACCTTCTTTTTTATTGTTGTAGTAGCAGTGGTGCCCGCACTCTTCTTAGCCTCGGTCTTTAAGTCAACTTTAAGATTCTCAAATACCTTTGTTAAAACAAAAAAAATTAGGTTATAATTTTATAATTTATCAAGAATATGTCATTTTCCTTATATGAAAAGAAATACCACACTCTAAATTTTAAGTCAATTAAGTACATTATGGTTTTGATAGAAACTCAAGGTTTCCCTAAAAGTTCAATCACAGACCATCACGCAATTCACTCTAAACTCCAATGCTTAACAACTCAGAATTACCAATCACACCAGAACAGGCTAAATACTTCACACAATTGAATACAGAAGCAATACTAAATAGCCTTAATTTCGATATTGAATAACACTCAATAACGTCACTGTTCAAAAAAATGCATCATCCACTAAAGTTAAGCATAATGAGACAGTAATATTAAGCCTGAATAATCAAACAGTAATGCCAAAATGTTCACTAAAGTTGGAATGGAAGAAAATGTTGGCAGCTCATCTTGCAGTTAAAACATGAAAAAGAACAACTTTTTGTGCCTAAAATATGGTGCTTTTCTCTTTTCTATCTTAACGTATTTTCTTTTACAAATTTATATTCTTTAAATATTTTAATTTAAGCTGCTTGATGTGTTCTTCAGATTAGTTTCCAAGAGTTTAAAAACAAGCTACTTGAACCTGGTCTGGTGGATAAAATTGTTGTTTCAAACAGATCAATTGCCAAAGTGTATGTGAAAAACACAGAAAAGCAATGCAAATGAAACCGATGATGAGTTTAAACAGGTGCCAGTGAAGTGAACTGGTTTCAAGAATTGATGAGGTTTGCACCAACAACCAAACAAGCTAATGAAACAGCTAGTGATCCCAAGTTCCAACCTTCAATAAAAAGATTAGTCCATAGAAAGGCATGCACAGAAACACACACACACACACACACACATAGAGGGAGAAGAGAATGTAAACTATAACTGAAAAAAAAAGGTATCTTGCCATTGAATATATAGCTCCATTAAGTTTGGCCTATGGTTGAATAATAAAATTTTCAGATTTTTTTTTCACATATTGATTCTGACTTAGCAGGTCTCAAAGTTATTGGTTCTACAAAGCCAGCATATCATTATCATACTTTTCCACAGCCAAGCTACCAAAAATCTATATCACAAGTATTGTATGGTTTGAAAGGCATAAAACAATCTTTAGACAATCAATGGTCTAGAAACTAACCAGAAAACACCTGCAAAAGTTTAACACAAACCCAACAGAACACCAAAGTAATCTAGGGTTCAGACAGGTCAATGGCATTACTGATATCAAATGGTCAATCCAACATAAATAGTCCAACCAAACAATAGATGTGATTGATTTGAGTTGTGGAGCAAAGAGAAGCAACCCATGATTCCTTAAACGCCACCTCAAAATCGGCACTCCTTAAACGCCATCTCACACGCCACCTCAAAATTGGCAATCCTTAAACGCATTCTAACACTTCTACCTTGACACCATAGCAACCCATGATTTTTTTTTTTTTCAACTACCCCCTTAATATAAATAATTGAATAGCAGGGTATTTCATAAATAGATGAACATATAATATTAACATTAAACAATCAAAAATCTGTTTTATGTTTCTGTGAAAATTTAATCGAATATGATTTTTCCTTTTAAGCAATTTTAAAGGCCATAATAAACAAAAGGGAAAATTTTATAAAGGCCAACTTTCTCCAGAACAGACATGAACCCATCATCTCAAAATTACACAATAAACACAAGGGAAGAGAGGTTGAGAACTCAAAGAAGAATGTTTTGCGAATAAACAAAACCTGCCATGAAACCCTTCCCTTCAACAAGAGCTTCAGTTTAAGTAGCCGCTGGTGTCGAAGCTGAAACTGCAAGATCTGTTGCAGATACAGGAGCTTGTCTCGTCCGCTACTCTCTCTCTGATGATTGATGTTGGTTACAATGTGCTTTTTTACATTATATAGGCTCACTCTAGTTCGATATTCTTGTGATTTCGAATGATAGCTGGTGGGGGATTTGCGTGGAGAAGACAAGATCTAGGGAAGGTTATGAGATTGGGAATTTGGGGAAATAGCTAGGGATTTGCGTGGAGAAGAGATTGGGAATTTGGGGAAAGGCTTGCTTTATATAGGTTAGGTTTTTTTGTAAATAATTTTAAAAAGTAAGGCTTTTAATTAGTTGTTTAATTTTTAAATATAATTATACTTTGCAAACAAATCAATTTGTAACTAAATATTTAGTCAGGAAAGCATTAGTCATAGTTGCTTATAATTGAAGTCTGACGAGAACATGCCATTTTTTAAGGGGGGGGGGGGGGGGTGTTGGTGGAACATGAATTTTTCAATTAAAATTGGCAACTAAACCGAATTGTTGTGGATATAAGTTTTTGCAACTATTGTAATATGAACACAAACATTGGTTGCTAAAAATACTTGGGGTCCTTGTAATTATTGTCCAATATGGGATATTTGGTAATTCATTTTTCTGTAACTAATCATAATAGTTATTATAAATTCCTAATTATTCGCAACTAATTTAGCTACTAAAGGATAGTTGCAAAAAAATGTTTTCGTAACCAATAAGTAGATGAAAATATAATATTTAGAGCAAGGGTTTTAGATGCAAATTGTCAAATTATGGAGGGAAAAATCGCCTGCTAAAAATGGCAACTAAATTTATTAGTCACTAAAACAACATGTTCTGCGACTAACAAAATAGTAGCAGAACATTAACTTTAGAAGCCAAAAGTTGGAACATGTGGACCCTGAAATTTTAGTCCTCTTTGCCCGACCAATCTCAATTTAGTTGGTAAATGTAGCCTTTCTGCAACTAATTCTGGTTAGTTGCTAAAAAATTGGTTGTAGAATGTAGTTTTTCTTGTAGTGAAAAGATTCCAGTTCTGGAATAGAAGTAAAAGTACAATATTCTCATTTAACAAAAGTTACGTTTTTTCTTTTTCTTTCTTGTTTCTTGAGTATAGAAAAGGAAAAATAAGATTTCATTTCCAAAATCCAAATATTTAAAATCCAAATATTTGGTTAATATGTAGACTAATTTTGTTTTGTTGGAATTTGGTTGTTAGTTAAAGAAAATTAAAGGAAGTTTCGAGTGTATTCTTTTATATATTTGTTTTGTGTTGAGTGAAATTATTAAAAAATGAGGAAATATTCAGAAAGATAGTGTTTTGAAAAAGTGAAAATAAAAGCACTTTTGATATATTTATCTGAAAACATAAATATATAAATGAAAAGAATAAAACCCACAACCCACAGAATGGTAGACTCATTCAAATGATCAAATCACCACTTTGATTTATTCCTCTCAAAAAGTTATATAAGAGTATTTTGAATGATTTGTCTTTTTTTTAAACATATATACTTATCTAGTAAAGATTTGTATTAGAATCGTAATTAAAGAGAGTGTAAAAAGCTAATATGATTATCTCTTCCCTTGTGGCTAGAAAACATACCCTTTAGCCATTGGGGTCCCCTATACTCAAGAGGTCTTGTGTTCGAGTCGCAGAAGAGGTACTTACCACATTTATGAAATTACCTTGGTCCATTGGGCTTATATGGTGTTCCGTGGCTTTAAGGATTAAATAGACTTCAATGTGGGTTTGGATATCTCAGTTACCTAAAAAAAGAAAAAAAGAAAAAAAAAAGCTAATATGATTTGGTTTGTTAAAGTGGCTAGTCTACTGTATTAGTTTATATATAATGTAAATATGTAACTTTAGTTGAAAGAGTTAGTTTAATGTTTGTTATAACTTGAGTTAGCTGATGAAGTTAGTTGTAATACAAAAACAGTGAATAGTGTTACTCAATGCAATACGAATTTCCCCCCCAAATTTCTCTCTTTACAATGGTTTTCACTCTCTTCAACATGGTATCAGAGCAACAATTCTTCCACAATTTGATCTAAAATTCAATCAATTAAACTCCCAATTTCATTCCAATTAAGCTCGAAACAACTCAAAATTCTCCAGCTTCTTCAATTTTAGCTCAAATTCTCCAAAGTTTTCAGCTTTGTCGATAATGGCAAGTTCAATTGAAGAGTCTGTTGTTCCTTCAATTGATTCCAATTCATCCCTCGGATACACCAAGTTCTGTTTTTGTTTCTGAGCATCTGGTAGGTACTGAAAATTATAGAATATGGAGTAGGGTGACGACTGTTTCTTTGTGTGCAAAGAACAAATTAGGTTTTGTTAATGGAACATGCACAAAGTTGTTTGTTCACTCTAGGTTAGCACCATAGTGGGAAAGATGCAATGCCTTAGTACTTGCTTGGATTTTCAATTCGGTGTTGCAGGAAATCTTCAATGACATTGTCTACTCGATTGATGCTTCACAAGTTTGACAAGACTTGAAAGAGCAATATCATAATGTCAATGGAACTAGAATTTTGGTCTCCATCGAGAAATTGTCAATCTCACGCTAGGAACAAACACAGTGGTTGTCTATTATAACAAGCTTGAGTCTCTTTGGGATGAGTTAAATTCATTGGTAAGCTTACCTACTCTAGACAGCATCTATGCCTAGGCATTTCTCGAGCACCTTAATCAATAGAAGCTGTTACAATTTTTGATAGGCTTAAATGACTCATATTCTATAGTTAAAGTCAAATTTTGTTGATGAATCATTTACCAAGTGTTAAACAAGCATACTCAGTAGTAAATCAGGACGATAGTCAGAAAATTCTAATTGGTATGAATGTTAATTTGGAGGTCTCAACTGCGCTCTATGCTCAGAATAATAGCAAGAGTCAGAATCAAAGCTAGAGGTATAAGGGTAAGAAGCCTTATGTTGAATGTGAGTATTGCCATTTGCCTGGTCATAAACGGGAAAGTTGCTATAAATTGAATGGCTATGCTGCGGACTACTAGTTCACAAAAGGCAAGACATCTAAAGCAAAGGTTTCTACTAATCAAGTGCAAACACAGAATTTAGCTTCAGAGTTATCGAATGTTGGAAATGTTATTGCCTCAATTGGTCCTGTTCTGACATTTGACCAATACAATCAAATTCTTCAGCTTTTGGGAAAGGAAAACACACCTCCAGCTGCTAACTCCTGAGTGTTGTTAATGTTTATTTTTCTTGTTTGAATAATGATGTTTGGATCATAGATACTGGAGCTACAGACCATATGACCTGCGATTATTCTATCTTGCAATCCCCTATTACCATAGAGCCTTCTTCACAATCTCTCGTAATGGAACCTACCTCTTTTTCTTTAGCTTCTTAGGATCCCAATTGGGTAGCTGCAATGCAGAAAGAGATCTAGGCCTTAGAACATAATCAAACCTGGTCTCTAGTCCTTTTACCCCATGGTAAGAGTCCCATAGGTTGTTAATGGGTATATAAGTTGAAGTATAAGGCTGATGGCTCTTTAGAGAGGTACAAGGCTTGATTAGTGGCTAAGGGAATACTCAACAAGTTGGGGTGGATTATGTAGAAACCTTTTCTCCTATCGTCAAAATGGTGACTGTTAGAACCATTTTTCCTTAGCCTCTGTGCATGGTTGGCCTCTTTATCAAATGAATGTAGTTAATGCGTTTCTACAAGGGGATTTACAAGAGGAGATATACATGACTTTGCCTTAGGGTTTTGTTAAGCAAGGGGGCGGGGGTGCGCGCGAAGGGGAAGAATATAGTTGTAGGCTTCACAAATCCCTTTATGGATATAAGCAAACTTCTACAGCTTGGAATTACAAGCTTTACTTGCTGGTGGTTTTTGCCAATCAAAATCAGATTACTCCTTGTTCATTAAGAAGGTTAATTCTCATATTGTGGTGCTATTAGTGTATGTGGATGATATAGTTATCATAGGGAACAATGTAGAGATGATTTGTCAAACTAAACAACTCCTACATTCTAACTTCAAGTTGAAGGACTTGGGTTTGCTAAGGTATTTTTTGGGTTTTGAGGTTGCTAGATCTTCTAAAGGGATAAGCTTGTGTCAAAGGAAATATGCATTAGAGTTAATATCAAAATCTGGTATGTTTGGTTCAAAACCATCTGCAATTCCAATGGACTCTACTTTAAAGCTTACTTCTATTGCCTATGATGACTCTTCCCTATTGAAAATGATCCATTGCTTCCTAATCCAAGTACCTATCAAAGGTTGGTGGGAAAGCTACTTTATTTATGCACGACTCAGCCAAACTTGAGTTTTCCTGTCAATTTGTTAAGCCAATTCATGTATGAACCCAAGTAGTCCCATATGAGTGTAGCTCTTAAAGTGGTTAAATACATAAAGTGAGCTCCAGGTTTGGGTCTATTTTTTCTTGCAGATAATAATATGGACTTATTGACCTTTTGTGATTTTGATTGGGCATCTTATCTCATGGCAAGAAAATCAGTGATTGGATATTGTATTTTCCTTGGAAAGTCCTTAATATCCTAGAAATCTAAGAGGCAGGCAACCATTTATAAATCACCTTCAGAGGCAAAGTATAGGGCAATGGCTTCTACTGTGTGTGAACTTCTTTGGCTGGTGCAACTCCTTATAGAACTTGGTTTTTCAAAGTCAAAGATGCTACCCATTCATCTTCATTGTGACAGCCAAGCTACAAACCATATTGCATCCAATCCCATGTTTCATGAGAGGACAAAACACATTGATATAGATTGTCACATTGTCAGAGAACAACTCAAGCTTGGCCTTATCAAAACTGCTTACATTCCTTCTGCAGAACATCTAGCTGATTTGCTGGCTAAAGCACTTGGAAACAATCTTCACTCCAAGTTATTACACAAGTTGGGGGTTTTAGACCTTTATCACCCTCCAACTGAGAAAGAAGGGGAGGGGGGGGGGGGGGGGGGGGGGGGGGGGTTATTGACGGTGGGCACTTGAGCAGTCTTATCCAACATTTAATGCCCAACCAGGCAAATCAGCATGATGATGTGATTGGCGGGCTTGTGTGGGGTCGTGGTGGTGCGTGGTGGCTTGGGTGGGCTTGTGTGGGGTAGATCGGGTGCGTGGTGGCTCGGGGGGGGGGGGGGGGGGGGGGGGGGGGGGGGGGTGGGGTGGGGGTGGGGTTATATGGGGTGGTGTTAAAGTAGTTAGTCTACTGTATTAGTTTAGTTTAGTTTACTGTATTAGTTTATATTTAATGTAAATATGTAACTTTAGTTAAATTGGTTATGTGGGGTGGTGTTAAAGTAGTTAGTCTACTGTATTAGTTTATATTTAATGTAAATATGTAACTTTAGTTAAAAGAGTTAGTTTAATGTCTGTTATAACTTGAGTTAGCTGATGAAGTTAGTTGTAATATAAAAACAGTGAATAGTGTTACTCAATGCAATACGAATTTTTCCCCCAAATTTCTCTCTTTACACTGGTTTTCACTCTCTTCAACATGGTTCAATTAATTACTAACATGTGGCTTTTAGAAAGAATAACTAAAATACCTAAGTTTTTGCTTTTAAAAATTAATAAATCTCGTAAAAAAATTAAAGAGATTAAAAAAAAAAAATTGTCTTGAAGATGTCATCACGGTGATAGCTAGGCAATCTCAACCAATGAATGGAGACATTGGTGGAGTTATGGACGAGGCATTTTATGATCCCTCGAAAGGAAAAAAAAAAAATTTAATGAATTTATAGATAGTTTATTGAATGAATTTATGAGAAAAGAATTCTAAGATGAAATTCTCATTTGGTAGATTAGTTTCTTCGACTGTTAGTGTTGTCCATTTGATTTGGAAGGCTAGGAATAGGCTCAAGTTTGAAAGCATTGAAGTTATCTTGTGGTGGAGTTCGCCTAGTGAGGGAGTCCAATTTTTTTTTTTGCTTTTATAATAGATGGGGATGGCATAGTGTGACACCATTAAGTACATCTTGGCTTTATATTTACAGTTAACAACTTAAGTTGCATTAAGTGGTATGCAATATAAGTGTGCATACATTGCTAAACCCATGAGTTAAGTATCGCTCTCAGAGGGATTGGAGGATACTTTAACTGATGTGATTAGATATATCTGAGGCATTTCGAGACACTATATTACTTCTTTGAGGGTTGATGTCTCTATGCTGACTCTATTTTAAAGCTCCCACATGCAAGTGTTCTCGGCAGTCGTATGATTGATTGGCTTGTATGAATGGTCTCATTTACGTGAACAGATTTTAGGAAAGAAATTTGATAGTATAGTGCACTGTGTGACTGGGAGATGTTGGATTTTGCTTGCACCCATAAGTGCACAACCCAATTAGCTCATAAAAGGAAGTTATATCAAAAAACTTACAGACAATTATTTAGTAACTGTTTAACAGTTAATTAACTTCGACATTGTTAAATATAATCTTGTGTACTGCCGTGATTTGTGTAAAATATAGTCAATCTTGTTTTAGATTTTCACAGTGAGATTATCAGACTCAAAAGGAAAAAGACATTATGAAGGATTCCAGAAGGTTTATGACTATCTTCCCATCAACTCTCCAACAAAATATAATAGTGAAAATTACAATAATAAAAAATACGCTTTTAGGTATCGTTTTTAGTTAAAGGAAAATGGGTTCATGATCGAAGGGGATGAGATCTTTTAAATTAAAATTTTGACTTAAATGGAGACACAAATCCTTGACCATGCATATTTTGCAATCCAATGGACGTGAGAAAAGACTTGGAGGTATTTATTTTCTTTGGTAACTTAGCAACTTTTACACTATTGGACTGCGTTGAATTCACGGTGAAGTAAAAATTTTAACTATTAAAAGTTCTCACCCCTTTCGTAATATTAGCTTATTTAAAGATTATATTATTCATTTTCCATTTAACAAGGATTTCAATAAAGGAAAGAGAAGTAAAAGGAAAGAATATTACAGTTTAATAATACTACACCAATAATTTTTTTATACAAACTTTATCTCACAAACTTATGTAGCAAAAGATGATTTAGTGAAAATTTATTTTAAATTTAAAATCACTCAATCATCTTTTACCACATAAGTTTGTGAAAGAAAGTTTATATAAAAAGATTGTGCGAGTAGTATTACTCTTATCAGTTATTAGTTATTTTCAAACTTTTATTTTATCTTTGCTAAAGTAATTAAACCTTGAACTTGGTAGTTAATATTTTAGTGCATGATAATTGTCCATTACAAGTCATTTGCTCTCTAGTGAAGTATCAAGTAAACCCATATAAACACATAATGTTGATGAACAAAGAAACTAGGGGTCATGAAATTTGGTTGATATAATTGAAATTGAAGTGTGTCAGAATTTTTACTATCGTCCCTGTTGAGTTAATCTGTAATCCTAACACTTCAAAATCATCCACCAATCTCACACACAACACACACAAACAAAGAATGTAAAGAAATCAAGAACAAAGACACACAAATTTTTACCGTGGTTCGCTTATCCTATATAGGATAAACTACATCCACGTTGAGCTCAAGAAACTCAGGAGCTCGCTGCACTAAAGATTAATACAAACTGATACAAACAGATTCTACACTCAAACCCACTCTCAAATAGCGTATCTCACTCTCACAACAACCTGAAATCTTTCCTATGAGAACTCTAAATCAAATCCTCAAGACTCAAGGGAAACGCAACCCTTACAAGTGATTCAACCAACCACACAAAGATTCCAGCCAAGAAAAGAAATGAAACAGAGCAGATGTTCTTTACACAGAATACACAAAACTGAAAAATAAAACCCAGCCAGCGAAACTGAAAAACGCAGCAGCAAGATAAAGTCATTTTTGCATTCTTTTTTTGGGTAGAATGGATCCTGGCCGTCAGATTTTAATGTCCTTCAATGGTCTGGATTTGTTTGTGATGACAAGAGTAAAACGACAATGTTCCACTAAATGCACAACGGCAGCGTTTTGTGTGCTTCACTCTAACAGTCCCCCACGTGGAGATCTTTTTCCCCATTCATTTACTGCTCTGTGATCTTGAAATTGGTCTACACAAAAGATATATATGAACCAAATATGGCAAGTGTTGTGCAACAAGAAACAGGCCATCGAAATCTTTCTTTCTCTATATTGTATATATAAAATTAATTTAATTGTCGCATTCTATTAACCTTATCTACACATTCACTAAAACTGATCGAGCTTCGAGGTGTTTTCATTAAGAGTAATACTACACTCACAATCTCTTCTCACAAAACTCTCTCACAACCCCGACGTGCCAGCTCATAATTGGTTAACTGTAATTTATCAGGTGTGATCTATTACGAACTGACCAATTACGAGCTGCCACGCCGGGGTTATGAGAGAAATTTTATGAGAAGAGATTGTAGGTGTAGCATTTTCCTTTCATTAAGTGCAAGTGTGTGCGTAAGTACACAACTGGGTGGGTCGATGCAAAAGACAAACTCTCTTCGCTTCTTTAGTCTTGAGCTTTTATATATAGTCTTCCAAGGCTTCTCCTCTTCTCAGCTTTGAATTCGTCACAAGTTACTACAAATATGACAGGCTCCGTTTGTTTCACTTTTCTCACCCCATCGTATTCCACTATCCTATCCTATCCTAAAAAATGAAAAACATGTTTGTTTTAATATTCTTCAAAATCTAATCCTATTCTATTCAACTTAAAATATTTAACAATTACCTTTCTCAATTAAAGTTTATAGATTAACAAAAACACCCCCACTCACCCAACTATTGCCTGTAGTCGGCCGCCACTATCTGACGGTGGCCGAAAATCGCCAAACTGGTGCACGACTGGCTGGATTTGGCTAGTCGTGCACTGATCTAGCCATTTCTGGCAAGATCTACGGTCAAAATATGGCCGTTGATGATGGTCATATCTTAGCCGTCGTTGAAAGCTAAACGATGACCAAGATATGGCCATCGTCAATGGCCAGATCATTGGCTGTAGATTTGGCAGTTTTCGGCCAGATCCATGGTGGATCTAGTCAGAAAAGGCCATATCGACGCACAACCGGCTAAATCTAGTTGGTCGTGTGTCATTCTGGCAATGCCGACCATCATCCGATGGTGGTGGCCGGCTGTTGACAATAGTTGGGTGGGTGGGGGTGTTTTTGTTAATTTATTAACTTTTATTGTGCGGGGTGATTAGTTAAATTAACAAATATAGGGTGTTAAAATAATCTAAATATTTTTAGAAAATATTTTCCAAAAATTACCAAACACATTCTGTAATACCCAAGATGTCAAAAGTATGCTCCTAACTCAAAATAGTCCTTTAGATGTTAATTTTATGTTAAAAAACACAAAATCTAATTAAGGGCAAATAGTCAATTCGTTTGGAACGGTATGAATCAATTATCCATAGAAATGTATTAGGGGAAAAATAGTCATGTTGCCTATGGATAAGTATTGAAAAAAGCAAGGATGAGTAGACTTAATTGCATTTAATGACATTAATTAAGTAATAATTATGTTTAGTGCGAAATGACCAAAATGCCCATATATGAAGAATTAAGGACTTATGAGTTATACAATTAAAATAATTGGGCCAATAGCATAATTTTGGAAAATTAATGAAACATTTTCCTATAAATGAGAGGAAATTCGTTCAAGCCAAGGGTGAGAGCATTTCTTCAACCTTTCTTCCATTTTCTCTCAAATCTTTCATGAAACAAGCTTTCTCTCTCTAAGTTTTAAAGGAGTTTTGCATAATTTTTCAAGGAGAACAAGATAGGATCCTTGGATCTTCAAGTTGAAGGGTTTAAGGTAAGGATTAAAAACCCTAGTTTTGATGTGATTTGAAGATTTGAAGTAGATGTTGAGGTATAATGTTATATATGTAGATTTTAATGAAACCTTAAATTAAGGCTTTAAGGTATAGAATTAGTTGATGGCAAGTGTAGTTGAACTCATTTATTCTATTTATTGCCTTGAATTCATTATACATGAAGTTATTGCTATTTATGTTTTATGAGTTGTTATGTTATTGCTATTTATTGCCTTGAATTCATTATACATGAAGTTATTGCTATTTATGTTTTATGAGTTGTTATGTTTGATTGAAGAAAATGAAGTGTCGATGTTGATTGTGGCAACACTTGTAGTATTGGAGACCACATGATATTGAATGGTTGCTATTAGAAGTGTTGATGTGTTGTTTGCATTAACTTACAATTTTATAACAATAATGGATGATTATGAGAATGAGATTTTACACTTTCTTTAAGATGTTAAAGACTATTAAGGGGAGGTTTATTTGATTCATAAGTTGACCTATTGGTTAATTGTCAATAGGAATTGATGTGGCATAGTTTAATATGAAAATTCGGATTTGGTAAGCTTAGGGGTTATGTTAAACATGCTTCAGTATTTCGACCATAACTTGAGTTATAAAAATCGAAATAAGATGATTCTTGAAGCATTAGAAAGCTAAGACACAGACCTATAACTTTTATGTTTATGCCAAGAGCCAATTCGTTTGAGAAAAGGATGGAAAATGGCCTGAAGCATAAACTGGTTATTAAAGTTTAAGATTTAACATAATCAATTCTTATGATTATGAATTGATTATTAATGTATTATTGTAAGTATAACATGTACTAATGTTTACCCATTAGTTATGCTGATCTTTGAAAAATATACATGGTCATGATGTCAATGCATGATTAATTGTATGAAATGGCATGAAGATGCAAGTAATAAATGTTTTAAGATGATGAATGTGGCAAGAGGTAATGTAAATGGATTGATAATCATAGATGAATTAAAAGTATTAAGCTCACTAAAATATGTATTACATGCCATAAGATGTTAGAGATGCATATAGACACGATGGAAAACGCGTAAACATATCCTGTATACTGATTGAGGAAAGATGAATATATGCTTTAGATGCTAAATAACAAGTAAGCATGCTTCCCGATGATATGAGCTTTGATGAATTGAGGCTAGATGATATGAAGTGCTTAAGATGCTAAGAAAAGTCCAATCAGCTACACGTTAATGCTTCTATGCATTTAGTTGCATTACAAGAGTTATGATGTTATTTTCATCAAGAGAAGATTTATACTCATGTTAGATGATATTTAGATGTATATCATACATGTAATGTGTGTGTACTATATTTACATACTTATTGTATGTGTATGCATTAATGTTTATATAGCCATGGGATAAAATGATGAAAAGCAAATGAATTAGAAAAAAAAAAAAAAAAAAAAAAAAAAAAAAGGGAAAGTATACCAAGATGTAAAAGATAAGGTATTTATTAACAAATATATTTAAATGAAGGTCAAATAACATATTAGAATGAATAGGATCATTCCTTACTGAGCGATTAGCGCTTACCCTTTCATTGTTGATTGCTTTGAGAGAGACCAGAAGCGAAGGATGCTAGAGACAGCGGGGCTACACGTGAGGGGAGATGTTTATGTTAACTTGATGTTTTATTTGATGTTTAAATAATGTAAATGATAAATGTTTGTGAAACATCTTTGGAAGCTTTCACCCTATAAATATGTTTTGATTGTGTAATTTCTGGATAAATTCTTAAAGTTTTTGAAATTATAAGTTTGAATCCTGCGTGATATCTTATATGCATATTTTGGATATTATTATTATTATCCTTACACATATTTTTTTCTAAATAAAACTCGTTCTCTAGACATGTATCCTCGGGATTCTCATTGAGGGATATTTAGAGATACCTGATTGGAGGGAGGTTTTACACATTCTCAAAATCTTATTCTATTTGATTAAATGTTATTTAGAATAGAATACTATTCTAAAAACTTAAACAAACGGAGCCGCAATTACCTGGTCCATATTATTAAATTTTAGGAGCCGCCCACCACTTATGAACCATAGCTGTATGTCATTCATGTAACAAAGGACTCCAGTTGTGAAATAGAAGTAAAATATTCTCATTTAACAAAAAGTTACTTTTTTTCTTTTTCTTTCTTGTTTCTTGAGTATAGAAAAGGAAAAACAAATTGTGATATCATTTCTAAAATCCAAATATTTGGTTAATTTGTACACTAATTTTGTTTTGCCGGAATTTGGTTGCTAGTTAAAGAATATTAAAGGAAATTTTGGGTGTACTCTTTTATAAATTTGTTTTTTGTTGAGTGAAATTATTAAAAGATGACGAAATATTTAGAAACGAAAACACGCTTCACATGTTTGTCAAAAAATAGTGTTTTGAAAAAGTGAAGATAAAACCACTTTCGATATATTTATTTGAAAACATAAATGTATAAATGAAAAGAATAAAACCCACAACCCACATAATGGTAAACTCATTCAAATCACCACTTGATTTATTCCTCTCGAAAGTTATATAAGAGTTTTTTTGAATGATTTGTCTTTTTTTTTTTAAACATATATAGTAAAGATTTGTATTAGAATTGTAATTAAAGAGAGTGTAAAAAGCTAAAATACCTAAGTTAATTTTTGTTTTTAAAAATTAATAAATCTCTTCAAATAATTAAAGAGATTAAAAAAAATGTATCTTGAAGATGTCATCACGGTGATTGCTAGGCAATCTCAACCTAGGAATGGAGACATTGGTGGAGTTATGGACGAGGCATTTAATGATCCCTCGAAAGGAAAAAAAAAATTAATGAATTTATATATAGTTTATTGAATGAATTTATGAGAAAAGAATTCTAAAATGAAATTCTCATTTTGGTAGATTAGTTTCTTCGACTGTTATTTTTGTCCATTTGATTTGGAAGGCTAGGAATTGTTAGGATTAAAGTTCAACGGTGACGTTTTGAGGATATATAACAGTCCAAAGCACTGTCGTTTTGAGCAAGTAAGAAGCTGAGTAATCAGCTTCAAAGTGGTGTCATTTCATGTCTGTAAAATCAGTTATAAAACTGATTCTTGTACTGATTTCAGTTAGTTAGTTCAATACATAAATCAGATAGCCAAATTCGTTTTTGCTTCTTCTTCTTTACTCTCAACCGATTCTCACAAACCTTAGCTCTCACATGGTATCAGAGCAACCTTGATTAACGTCAATGGCAGACAACAATGAAAGCTCGCAATCAGCAAGCAACATAGACAAAATGCTGAACAATTCAATCAATAGTTCAGTCAATCTTGCTCCTTCAACAATTTCCTCCAGCCTCCAAGTTATCAATTCGAAACTCATTAGAGATAACTACAGATTCTGGCAATCTCAAGTGTTGTTTGTAGTAGAAGCTCATGAGTTGGAGGATCACTTAACAGGTTTAGTACCCTGTCCCACTCCTTTGATACTGGAAAAATGTGATAATGCTAAAAATGTTGCTGATAATCAAGCTGATGAATTGGTTACAAGAGAAAAATTTAATCCAGCCTATACCTTGTGGAAACGAACTGATAAATTTCTTGTAAGTTGGCTGTTAGTTTATATCTCCGAAAATATGTTTAGAGTTGTTTCTACGTGTCAATATGCTGTTGATATCTGGTTTGCACTGGAAAAAGAATTCATAACTGATTCTAAAGCTCGTGCACTTCACCTAAAAAAATTGCTTCAAAACACAAGTAAAGATAATCTCAGTATCAGTTATTATATTAGGAAAATGAAAGGGATAGCTGACAGTTTATCAGCCAGTGGCCGAATTGTCTCTGAAGAGGATTTACTTCAATTCGTTTTAGATGGGCTAGGACCTGAGTACGACGCGGTGGTAGTCAATCTTACATCGCGGTTATAATCTAGAACTGATTCAGTGTCGTTGCAAGAAGCACAATATCTTTTACAGAAGTATGAAATAAGGCTGGAAAAATTTAATTCTGTTGGGTTTCACAGCAACTCTACTCATACTGCAGCTATAGTCAATGTTAACTTTACTTCTACCCTTAATAATAATCAGTACATATCTGCTAATCATATCAATACACCTCACAACTTTAGTCCATCATAAAACACATTGGGAAATTATAATTTGCAAGATGTCTATCCTGTTGATGCTGAACAAATAGGACATTCTAGTTTTGGTGCTGAAATGGGTTAGCAAGGTTTCTTAGAGTTTAACAATTTCTTTGGACCCAATTATGGTAATTTTGGTTCTTACAAACTTGCCCAGTTCAATAGTTTTGGCAAAGGTCACGGAAGAAATAATGGCAAAGGTAAATATGTCTGCCAAGTGTGCAATAAAACTGGACATATTGTTGTCCAGTGTTATCATAGGTACAACTTAGCCTATTGTGGTAATATGCCAAGTTCTGGACCACAAGGCTTTTACAATAATGGTAATCTGCAATCCTATAGCAGCATTGTACAAAGTCTTGGATCTCAAGGTTCTTATAATAATGTCATTATGTAACCACTTGGAATCATCAGTTCCTCAAATATGTATAATGGGTCTGGTCAACCTGGTAGAGTATATCCTAGCAACTCGTATAACAGTCCTGGTGGGTTTAATGTTCCCAGTCAACAAGGTCAAAACTACATGCATGCTGTCAGTTCTTCAAATGTTCCACCTCTAGTACAGCAAGGTTTTGGAAATATTCTGATGCCACAATCATATCATAATTCTGGTGCTTCCAACAACTTGAGCATGGCACCTCAGTCATCGGTCCAGGCTTCTTATGCTGGTCAAAATATGAATTCAGTTCACAATTTTGGTCAGCCTTCTAGCTCAACTTCATTTGCATCAAATTTGGCCTTTTTTGATGCTCAAACTAATACGACAAACCAGAATAATGGCTTGTCAGTTTACACAGCTTCAACATCCACTCCACAAGACCCTATATGGTACATAGACTCTGACGCAATAGACCATGTTACCTCTGTTTTGTCTTAGTTAAGCATCAACAAAGATTATGATGGATCCGATCAACTCCAAGTAGGAAGTGGTGAGTTTCTACACATACACATACTGGCTTTACTTCCTTACCTAGTACCTTACAAACTAAATGCTTGCATTTAAAACATGTTCTTTGTGTGCCTTAAATAACCAAAATTTACTCAGTATATCTAAATTTACCAAGGATAACAATGTTGTTGTTGAGTTTAATGCAGACTGCTGTGTTGTTAAGAACAAAGTCACCAGAGCACCCCTGCTGCAAGGAGAGCTTAAAGCAGGCCTCTACCAACTGATTCTTCCATCCAACTCTCCTTCTCACTCACACTTAAAAACATTATCTTTGAATTGCTCATATAATGTTTCTCTTGCTGATGACATTTTTGTTGGTTCTTCGAGTTGTAATATCAATAATCATAGATTGCAAAACACTACTGTATGTGAATTTGATGCGTCTTATACCACTGGTTGTTTGCATGATAATAAAAGACACACTGTATGTAAGTTTGATGTGTCTTGTACCACTGCTTGTGTGCATGATAATAAAAGACACTTTTATTTCTGCTACTAATACTATTGATGGTCATGTCTTACAATCAATTCTGTTAACAAGAATGCATCTGTCAATGTTTTAAATACACATAGAATTGATGCTATAACCTGGCATATGCGTTTAGGCCACCCTCACTTAGCAACATTAGATAAAATTTTAAACAATATGATCAAACATGAATCACTTGTCACTAAACCATCCTTACCTATACCTTTTTGTGATGCCTGTCACTTAGGCAAAATGCATCACAATTCATTTCCCATGTCCAACTCAAGAGCTACTGTTCCTCTTGAGCTTGTGCATAGTGACATATGGGGCCTTGCCCTTCTAGTCTCTACTGAAGGCTTTCGATATTATGTGCATTTCTTGGATGATTTCAATAGGCTCACCTGGTTATTTCCACTCCAAACAAAAGCTAAGGTCAAGTTTGTCTTTTTTACATTTCATCATTTGGCTGAAAGACAGTATAATTGTAAATTGAAATGCCTCCAATCAGATCAAGGAGGTGAATACAAGGGTCTTGTGTCATATATAATTGCTGAAGGTATTCAGTATCGATATTCATGCTCCCATGTGCATCAACAAAATGGTCGTAGTGAACGAAAACATAGGCACATAGTTGAAACCGGTCTAACTTTGTTAGCTCATGCATCCATGCCATTACACTTTTGGTGGCTTGCCTTTGAAACTATTGCATTTCTTATTAATCGTATGCCATCTTCTGTTACAAGTAACATGTCTCCTTATCAATTGTTGTTCAACAAAGTTCATGTCTATTCCATACTCAAAATATTTGGTTGTGCATGTTTCCCTTTTGTTTGAATGTTCAACAAACACAAATTCAGTTTCCATTCCTCTAAATGTGTCTTTGTAGGGTATAGTTTAGTTCACAAAGGTTATAAATGTCTTACCTCTGATGGGAAAATCATTGTTACTCCTAGTGTTAAGTTCAATGAACTTGATTTCCCATTTTCCACTGGTTTTGTTCCCTCTCCACTATTATCATCCTTAACTTTAGCATAGACACATAATTGTCCCACAGATCAGTCCACTACTATCCCCTCTGCTCACCTTCTTTTTGTATCTGTAAGGCCTCCTATCTGTCTTGCAGTAAAGGGCTTTGATACTGACTCCATTTCACCAGCGGCCAAGCAACTTTCTTCAACATAGTTTTTCCCTTCTACAAATGTTCAACCTGTGATAAGAGCTTGAGAATACACATTTACTTAATGGTTTATGGGGATTATTTGTGAGAAATTAGGCTTTAGTTGGTAAAGTTGTTTAGTATTTTCATAATTGTCTTTTATGGGATCACGGGTGTGTTTGAGCGTTTTTCAGCTTATTAGTGCTAAATGTTATGCTCAGATGAAAAATCACATTGGCAAAGGAATGAGTGATGAGTAGAAACAAACAGATCGAGAATCGGAGTTGAATTGAAGAAGCTATGGAGCTTTGAAGTAAAGAGGAGAGAGCATGCCTCAGTGTTTCAACAATAACTTGAGCTGTAGACCTTGAATTAAGACAATTCTTTGACTATTAAAAATCTGATTCAAAGGGCTACATTTAATATGTTTACCATTTCTCCGATTCCATCGTTATCATGCTCAAAAATCACCATCTCTAGAGTGTTGAGGAATGAGGCAAGATTTGAACTAGAGAAGAAGAAGTTATCACTGTGCTACAACACACTTTGTCCAAAATTGACCACACCATATCATAGTGCCAGGGCACAGTCATGACAGTTTGGAAATTTTCTTCTATTTTTGATTAGGAAGATAGGATTAAGAATCCTAAACTAAATAGAATTAAAGAAAATAAAACCCTAGCCCTTGTGGGATATAAATAGAAGTCTTTTAGCATTATTTTAGGGATTCTTTGGGGAGAATAAGAGAAAGAAAGCCTATAGAGAAGAAAAGTGTTAGAATTTCTAGAGCTTTGATTCACAACATAGGGAAGTTCTTCTTGTTTCTTTCTTATAAACTCATGTTGATTATTTTAATAAAGATGATTATTTCTTTCATGTTTATTATGAGCTAACTTTATTTTCTAGGGCTAAGATGTAGCCCAATCTCTTGATTATGTGTTGATTTATTTATGTTGATTTTTATTAAGATTTCTTCCTAAGTTTTATTATTATGCCTAATGCTTTTGATTCTTAAGGGCCCAAGAATTGATGAATTAATGGACTAAGTTGAGATTGAGAGATGATACTTAGTTGGTCTAGGGTAGTAAAACCATAGGTTGAGTGAACGCTAGAGATATGTTACTGCGACTTGTGAGGTTCTGGTAAACTCCATAGAGCGTAATGATCTCCAATTATTTAAATCTGATTAGAGATAATTCAAGTTAGTACTTAGGAGTTAATTCGATAATTGTTTAAGAGAAATTTATTAGAAATTTAGGGAGTTTGACCTTTAGGAAGAGCTTAATAAAATTAGCATAAGTGATCAATATATATGAATAAGATTTGGTATGAAATCTATGCCCTAGGTCTAGTCATTTTGCTTTAAACCCAAAGATTTATTTTAATTGTTTTCTTTTCAGTTTTCTTTTAATTTCAATTGTTTTTTTTTTTTTTTTTATTTAGGTTTTCCTTGATAAAAATTGGGTTATCAAATAGTAATAGGGTAGTTTAAATTGGTAATTGATAATAGTAATTCCCCTAGGTTCGACATTCGTATTCTTACACTTTATTACTTACACGATTTCGTACACTCAACTTGCATCTCCTACCTTACCTACCTTGCCTACATCACATTTACCTACTCCTGTATCACCTTTTACTCAAAACATTACTACACTGCCTCCATCTATCCACTCTACACTTACAACAACATCACCTGCTACCTCAACTTCTATTCATTCACCCCAAACTATTCCCTCCAATCAATCCATCTCAACATGTCCACTTGTAGTTGATCTTTTCCCATCAAAGTCTCCTACTAATGTAGAAAACTTAGCAACAGTACACCTTAATGTACATCCTATGTTGACCAGAGCAAACGCAAGAAACAAAGCCATATGTCCTACTGCCTTTACTACTATTCCAGAACCAGCAACGGTTACTGAAGAACTTAGCAGTCCAAAATGGCAAAAAGCTATGGAAAACCGAGTACAATGCTTTGATAGATAATAATACATAGACTTTTGTCCCTCAGACTTCAAATATGCACATTGTAGGTAATAAGTGGGTATTTCGAACCAAACTTAATGCTAATGGAACTCTTCAAAATTACAAAGCAAGGTTAGTTGCGAAGGGATTTTAGCAAACTGCTGGACTAGATTACTTAGAGACATTTAGTGAGGTTGTAAAACCTTCTACAATAAGAATTATACTTACCTTGGCTGTTACCTATGCTTGGGATATCCAACAAGTGGATGTCAACAACGCTTTCCTAAATGGTGACCTCTATGAAACTGTTTACATGGAACAACCCTCTGAATTCATTGATCAGTATAAAGCCTCTTATGTTCGCAAGTTGAACAAGGCATTATATGGACTTAACTAAGCTCCTCGCGCCTGGTTTGAAAAGTTGAAGGAAGGTTTGGTTAGTAAAGGCTTCCATAATTCCATTTTAGACTCCAGCCTGTTTATCCATAAAGAGCAACATCAAATCACCTACGTTTTGATTTATGTGGATGACATTCTCCTCACTAGTTCTGATTCTACTTTCATTCATTTGCTAGTGCAAGAACTCAATGGCAAATTTGCTTTAAAGACACTTGGGTCAGTTCACTATTTCCTCGGGTGCATACATCTTAAGCAAACTAAGTACACCATAGATTTGCTACGCAAAACCAATATGCTGGAAGCTAATCCTTGCTCCACACCAATGGTGTTTGGTACCAAGTTGTTCCTTGAAGACATTCCACCCCTTACAAATCCAAGTCTATATAGGAGCACCATAGGAGCTTTACAATATCTTATCCTAACCAAACCTGATATTAGTTTTTCAGTCAATAAACTTAACCAATTTCTTTAGAATCCCACTGATCTGCAGTGGTAAGCATCTAAACGCATCTTGCGATATCTTAAAGGAACTATTATACAAGGTCTAAGCTTTAAACTAGCAGTTGCCTTGGATGTTGAGTGCTATTCAGATGCTGATTGGGGCAGTAATATTGTAGATCGCAAGTCCACAAACGGGTATTGCGTATACTTAGGACCAAACCTGATTCAATGGTGTTCAAAGAAATAGAGAGTGGTTGCTTTATCCTCTACTAAAGTTGAGTACAGAGCCTTGGCGCAAATTTCCACTGATGTGGCTTGGCTACAAAGTTTATTTTGTGAGATGATCTTGAAAATTAACAAGCCTCCAGTGATTTGGTGTGATAACATTAGTGCAAGGGCTTTGACTGCTAATCCTGTCTTCCATGCCAGGACCAAACGTATTGAGATTAATACACATTATATCCAGAAGTAGGTCCTTGCTAAGAAACTTGCAGTCCAATATGTTCCATCCAAATTACAAATCGCTAACATGACTAAAGCATCGTTAATCACTCATTTCTTACTCTAAAACAGAAACTGAATGTTATCGCACATGATACCATAAAGGCTGACTAGTTAAGAAAGTTCCTTGGTATATGACTAAGTACAACTCTCTGAAGATTGTGTTGCTTAGCTGCACTAATTTTACAGAATTGTGCTGTTTAGCGACACTAATTTTATAGAATTACAGCTTACTAGCTTACTGAGTTCACTACTGCATTACTGCATAAATGGTATCCAAGAGCAGGGAATATACTATGCAGTGTTATTGCATCGAATGATTGACAAAAGCAGGGCTGTTTCTAGCTAATTTTTAGCTGATGAATGTTGCATTTTGACAGGGGTTGTTGTTTTTAGATTGATGAATGCTACATTTGATAGGGGCAGTCTTCCTAGTTGATGAATGTTGTGTTTGACAGAGACTTGTTTACAATCTCATTTTTTTGTAATTTTATTCTATTGTTGTATTAGTTTGTCACCTTATTCTTCACAAGCAAAACTGTTAACACAGTTTAGCTTCACAGGGGTTGTTAAGATTAAAGTTCAATGGTGATGTTTTGAGGATATAAGATAGTCCAAAGCACTGTCATTTTGAGTAAGTAAGAAGCTGAGTATTCAGCTTCAAAGTGGTGTCGTTTCATGTCTGTAAAATTAGTTATAAAACTGATTCTTGTACTGATTTCAGTTAGTTAGTTTAATGCACAAATCAGATAGCCAAATTCATTTTTGCTTCTTCTTCTTTACTATCAACTGATTCTCACAAACCCTAGCTCTCACAGGAATAGGCTCAAGTTTGAAAGCATTGCAGTTATCTTGTGGTGGAGTTCGCCTAGTCAGGGAGTCCAAAATATTGTTCCTTTTAGAAGGATTGGAGGATACTTGAACTGATGTGATTAAATATATCTAAGACATTTTTGTTAGTAAACGGTCCCGAATACGTAGCGGAAACGAAAAATATAAATAAAATATTTTAGATGCAAATTGTCAAATTATGGAGGGAAAAATGGTCAACCAAAAATTGTAACTAAATTTATTAGTCACTAAAGCAACTTGTTCTGCAACTAACAAAATAGTCGCAGAACATTAACTTTAGATGCCAAAAGTTGGAACATGTGGACCCCAAAATTGAGTTGCTCTTTGTCCGACTAATGGTAATTCAGTTGGTAAATGTAGCCTTTTTGCAACTAATTCTGGTTAGTTGCTAAAAAAATGGTTGCAGAATGTCATTTTTCTTGTAGTGGTTAATAATACTTTCTTGAATGGTGAGCTTAATGAAATTGTATATATGGAACAACCTTGTGGTTTCATTGATTAGCATAGAGTTTCTAGTGTTTGCAAGCTGAATAAGGCTTTGTATGACCTTTAACAAGTTCTTAGAGCTTGGTTTGACAAGTTAAAAGCAGCTCTGATCAGTAAAGGATTTCATAATTCAGTATCTAATTGTAGTCTCTTTGTGCATAAGGAAAACAATCTGGTTACATATGTCTTGATCTATTATGATGATATTCTTCTTACTGCCAACATTGACTTTGTTCATCAATTGGTGAAACAACTGAATGACAAATTTGCCTTGAAAACACTTGGTTCTTTACATTACTTCCTTGGCATTGAGGTCACTAGAAATGCAACTGGGATTCATCTCAAACAAACCAAATATGCAACTGATTTGTTGCTTAAAAACAAAATGCTTGAGGCCAATCCTTGTTCTACTCCCATGGCATTTGGTACTAAATTGTTTCTCGAAGATGGTGCACTGTTTGACAATCCTAATCTGTTTTGAAACACCATAGAAGCCTTGCAATACTTGTTTCTTACTAGACTTGATATTAGTTTTCCTGTTAATAAACTTAGTCAATTCCTTCAAGCTCCCACTGATTTGCAGTGGCAAGCATGTAAGAGAATTTTAAGGTATCTTAAAGGTACTACCAGCCATGGTTTGCTCTTTAGACCAGCAGTTAGTTTAAACATAGAATGTTATGCTGATACAGATTAGGGCAGTAGCATTGCAGATAGGAAATCCACCAGTGGATATTGTGTATTTTTGGGTCCTAATTTGATTCAATGGAGCTCTAAAAAACAGAGAGTAGTTGGCTTATCATCCATTGAGGCAGAATACAAGACATTGGCACAAACATCTACTGAAGTATCTTGGTTACAAAGTTTATTTTCTAAATTGGGTTTAACATTTGACAAATCTCTAGTTGTTTGGCGTGATAATGTTAGTGCGGGGGCCTTGGCAGCAAATCCAGTTTTCCATGCCAGGACAAAGCACATTGAGATTGATGCTCATTATATCCATGAACAAGTTCTGGCCAAGAAACTTGCAGTTCAATATGTTCCCTCCAAGTTACAAATTGCAGATATTTTGACAAAAGCTTTGTCAATTTCTCAATTTCTTAATTTAAAGCAGAAACTGAATGTTATTGATCAAGGTACAAGCAGCATTAGTTGATCAAGTTGCTTTGGATGAGTAAGTTTGGCTTATTAAGACTTGAAGCTATGAAGATAAAGATTGCTTGTGTTGAGTTCTTAAGCTGTGAAAGTTACAGTTGTTAAACTGTGAAGTTGTTTTGTAAGCTGTGAAGTTGCAGTTATAGTTTTACTGTGAAGTCGCAGTTATAGTTTTGCTATGAAGTTTGAAATACAGCTTTGCAGTTGTGAAGTTGCAGTTATAGTTTTGCTGTGAAGTTGTTTTTGTAAGCTGTGAAGTTGCAGTTACAGTTTTACTGTGAAGTTGGAATTACAGCTTTCAAGTTGTGAAGTTGCAGTTTTTTTTTAGTTGACGAAACTGTACAAATGAAGTTGATAGTGTTAGCTGAGATCATTTTGACATTGAAGTTAGAATTGTTAACAGAAGTTACTTCTTTTAAGTTGATTAGCTGAAGTTGCAGTTGTGAAATTGAAAGGTTGCATAAAAGTGCAGATGTGAAGATGTGAAGCTGTGAAATTGTGAAATTGCAATTGTGCAATTATGAAGTCGAAATTTGCAAGTTTGAAGTTGTAAATAGCTGATCAACTTGTTGTGAGGTGTTGGTCTCAATTGGCAAGTTTATTTGACAAGGGCTATTAAGATACATATTACCAAGGTGAAATTGTAAATGCAGTTTAGCTTTACAGGCGCTGTTGGACAAATATTACCAAGCTAAAACTGTAAGTACAGTTTAGCTTGACAGGGGCTGTTAGACAAACGGTGACGTTTTTAGAAAGCTTAAAGTGCTGTCATTTTTGTGTTGTAATAATCAGCTATTGAAGCTGACTTTTGTAAACACTTTATTCATTCATTGTAACACTGTTCACTTTATCGAATACAACCAGAAAGTTTCTTTTTCTCCTTTCTTCTCTGATTTTTGCTCTCAAATCCCTAACCTTCACAATTGTTACCTATGAAAGCGAGCATAACCACTCAAGGTTACCATCACAATTGGCAAACACATAAATTAACCTCAAGGAAAGCTACATCCGATCACTTCAAGTCATTGGTGTTCAATTTATAGGAACCTTATTTATGTTTGGCTTGAATTGCTCCTGTACATATTTTTCAAAGGTTCAAGCATGGGACATACTTGGAGTGGTTTTTTTTTTTTTGGCTTGGAGAGCTGGCTTTTTAAGACTTTTTTTCACAATGTGGCTGTGGGCTTCATTTCTATGTGTTGAACCAAAGAAAATGTGGGATTGGGATTTCAAAGTGTAAGAACTTTTTCATCTTTAAAAGGAAATTAGTGCTTTAAACAAGTTAAGAATTTTTTTGCAATGCATGGAATGATGTGAATGTGTTATTGACAAATTTAGGAAATAAAAATGCTATGCTAATAGGGCTACATCAACTTTTGTTTTTTTTTTTCTTGGAAGATCTTAGCCCCTGGATTCCAAATCCCAGGGCCGAGCCAAACCTGGTAACATTACAAGAGGGACAGTTTTATCAATAGTGGGGTCACTCACACTTTGCAGGTGCGTTTCATTGCTAGAAAGGCAGTGTGTTTTATGTGGAGAAATAATAGTTGATGAATTAGGTGATTTTAACATGTAACTGGGGAAGAACAAATTTGGTCGAAGTTCAACATAATTAAAATTTCATCATAATTAAGATTGTGATATGGAAAACGGGGAAGAAAATGAAGAGGATGGGGAGGGATTGTATCAATGCAATATAGACAACATGACAACTTTGAGAGATAACATAACTAGTGATATATGGGTTCAACATCTATCCATGATGGAATATTTGTGTAAGGATTTTAAGAATTGATTACAAGTAGCTTCCTATTATTAATTTAGATATGTATTAATGCATTATGAACTTACTATAATGTAATTTTTTTTTTTAAATTTAGTGATAAAAAAATTACCAAACAACTATTTAATGTTATTTAAACTGGAAAAAAAAAAAAAAATTCAAGATCAAATAATATTTTTAGAAAATGTACCAAATAACTATTCTGTCTTAAAAACTTTTTTTTTTTTTTTTAAATATACCAAACAATTATTTAACATTTTATTCAACTCTGATATAATTTTTAGATATTTTACCAAACATATTTCAAGTCTGATTCGATTTGATTTAACTCAACTTAAAACACTTTTGTTAGAATAACTTTTATAAAAAAGTGTAACAAACCGGCCAAAAATTTGCAATAATCAAGTAAAAAAAATAAAAATTAATTAATTAATTAAGATGTGTCCTCCCTAAGTTTTTTACCCTAATGTTTCGCAAGAAGGTCAACGTCTTTATCATTAAATTTGACTTTATGACTTCCACAAGTCAAAAAGAAAAAGAACAACTAATTCTTTTTTATTTTCTGTCTGATAGAAATTTCACAATAACTTCCGTTGTAGAATTTATAGTGACCTGTATAAACTATAAAGACCTTGACCTTCTATTCATTTTAAAAATTCATAAAAATGAGTTATTAAAAAATTATTTATGCTTACTGTTTAAAGTTATAAACTGTGCATGCTTTTGAACTTATACAAAAGTAAACAAAGGACTGTAATCCTTCTGATTTTGTGTTTTTATCTTAACAAAATAAAAATGAGTTTTTCCAGCTGCGAGTTTCTATTATCTATTTTGACTTGATTTGATTTCATATTGTTGAAAGGTGGAAGTTTCTATAACGTTTAATATCTGGAATCAATTGAACAGAGCTTTCTTGATAAGGTTATATATGTAACACGGAAGAGCTAACAGATGACAAGTTGAGCTTTAAGCAGCTTTATAAATGGTGCCCAAAGTTATCATGACTGTTGTTTTCTATATTTTCCTCTCTCTACAATTGCGCCTTTCAATAGCGCAAACGAATTGGATCGGGGTTGGTTATTACTTGTATTCATCAGAATATGAAAGCCCCATTTCGGACATAAATTCTGCTCTCTTCACTCACATTATTTGTGCTTATGCTGCTGTGAATTCAACGTCCTACCAGCTCTCTCTATCACCAGCTGAAGAGGAACATTTCTCCAACTTCACACATACTGTGAAACAGAAGAACCCATCAGTCACGACACTGCTATCTGTTGGGGGTAAAGATACAAACTATTCAACCTTTTCTTCAATGGTAAGCAATTCTTCTCACAGAAAAACCTTTATTGATTCCACAATAAAAATAGCCAGACTTTACGGTTTTCTAGGCCTAGACTTTGCTTGGCATTATCCAAGCACAAGCTCAGATATGTTCAATATGGGAGTTCTCTTTCAACAGTGGAGAGCTGCTATTGGTTTAGAGGCGACGGTCTCTCAACAGTCCCAACTGATCTTGACAGCAAGGGCTAAATATTCACCATCGCTGCCCTCAGGTGCACGCTACCCTATAGAGACGATGCAACAACATTTGAATTGGGTCCATGTTGTGTCTCAGGTTTACACTCAACCTATTTTAAATAACCTTACGGGCGCTCATGCAGCTCTGTATGACCCAAGTAATTTTGTTAATACGGATTTCGGTATAAGAGAATGGATCAACGGAGGATTATCAGCTAATAAATTGGTTTTGAGTTTGCCTTTTTTTGGCTTTGCATGGACACTAGAGAACCCTTTGAACAATGGTATTGGTGCTTCAGCAAAGGGACCTGCCATTAAATTACCAGTTGGAGGGGTAACCTATAGGGAAATCAAGAACTACGTTGAGCAATATGGTCCTGCTGTTCATGTTAGGTACAATTCAACTTATGTGGTAAATTACTGGACAAAAGGAACAACTTGGATTGGGTTTGATGATGTTGAGGCTATAAGAGCTAAGGTTTCTTATGCCAAGGAGAAGAAGTTACTTGGCTACCATGTGTGGCAAGTCTCCTATGATGTTAATTGGGTGCTTTCTAAAACTGCAGGTAAGCTATGATCAAACTTAACAAAGTACTCAGTATTTGCAATTTATTTTTTCCGTCCTATCCATTTGAATTAAGAACCTTATCTCACTTGTAGTTAACATAAATTGATTATTTTTCCAGCTGGAGTAGACATAAATAATTCTTCAGTTCAGGAGTATAATAAAATTGGACAAAAAAATAAGAGGCCTTTGTTAGTAATCGTTCTGTCTACAATGGCTGCTTTTGCTCTTCTATTTGGAATATTTGTGATATTTTACGTCTGCTGGAGGAGAAATCTCAAATTTAAAGGTTAGTTTCTCAGAATCTATAGAGTACTTTCGTTTAAAACTGACTAATGACTGCCCAATTTTGTTTACAATTTAATAAGTTAGCAGTTTAATTTTTTTTTCACCATTTTTTTCTTCTCTTGGTGGACTCCACTAAAGAATCCAGAGATAAAGCAAGTAAAGTAGCATCTGCAGGGGATTTTAATAGCAACATTCCTAATCTGATAGAATATACTTTGGCTGATATAGAGGCAGCAACCAATGGATTTTCTTTTGAAAATAAGCTTGGCCAAGGTGGATATGGTCCTGTTTACAAGGTACCTTTTATTATGCTATATATATATCGTTTATTTTGAGAAGTGATACAAAGTCAATAATACAAAGTCTTATTTTTATTTTTCAAGGGAATGCTACCAGATGGACTAGTAATAGCAGCTAAAAGACTTTCAAAAACATCCATGCAAGGATTTGAGGAATTCAAGAATGAGGTTATGCTTACCGCCAAGCTTCAACATGTAAATCTTGTCTGAGTTTTGGGTTTTTGTATTGACCAGGAAGAACAAATACTCATCTACGAGTACATGGAAAATAAAAGCTTAGACTCTTACCTTTTCGGTCAGAATTTCATGTTCAATTTTTATACATCGACTTGTCATATTGTTTATCCTTTTGTATAATATACTTTAGCAGTTGTATGATTGACGGTTAGTTTATGACTGAATTTGATGCAGACCCCGTTAAACGCTTTATTTTGGATTGGGAAAGGCGTGTGCATATTATTGAAGGAATTACTCAAGGGCTTTTATATCTCCAAGAATATTCAAGGTTGACTATCATTCATCGAGATTTAAAAGCTGGCAATGTATTATTAGATAGAGAAATGAAACCTAAGATATCAGATTTTGGAATGGCTAGAATATTTGATAAAGATGATTTTGAAGTAAACACAAGTCACATTGTTGGAACACGGTAAGTATATTATCTTAATTCTTTTATAATTTTTAGGATTTTTCTAATTTAACATATACATTTTTGTTTGTTAGTGACTCTTTGAAACAATTTGATGCAGTGGTTATGTTCCTCCTGAATACATCCAAAACGGCAAATACTCAACTAAATCTGATGTTTATGCTTACGGAGTTCTACTTCTACAAATCATCAGTGGCAAAAAGATTTCATTTTTATATGGTTTGAATGAAAATCTGAGTCTTCTTGACCATGTAAGTTTAATTTTTTTATATAATTCATTCAAATTATATGTGGATGAAAATATTAGCACTGGAATGAGCTTGACAATTCCAAATTATTTGAAAATTTCAGGCATATCAGCTATGGAAAGATGGTAAAGGCATGGAATTAATGGATGAATCACTAGACGATACGTATTCATCCTGCAAATTGATGACATGCTTGCAAATAGCTCTTTTATGCGTCCAGGAAAATTCAATTGATCGACCATCTATGTTGGAAGTTTCTACGATGCTGCTAAAAAATGAAAACAAAAATATAATGATTCCAAAGAAGCCTGCCTTCTCAAATCAAAATGAACAAAATAAATCTATAGGTCAGTTGCAAGGTTATTCAGGAAGTACTTTATCAATCAATGACGTAACAATCTCAGATCTTGGAGGCAGATGATTTGTATGATGTCACTTTCGAAATTGATAATTTGGGTCCTGGAATTCTGGCAAACTAGAAAGTATTAATTCCATTGCTGCAGAGTGGGTTAAATTTATTAGGTGTAGTTTTGTATTACCCTGTTCATATTAATCTTGAGCTAAGTACAGCAAATGATATCACTGAAAACATCATTGTTTCTCTAAATTCTCAATAACATTAAGCAAAAATCAGTGAAACACAAAGCACTGCACTTGGGCAAACGTGTAGAAGCAGATCATAAACCAAAAATGTGCATGTAAAGGTACCTTCTGTACGTACAATCAGATATATAATGCAGACAGAACTGAATAAGTAACTGTGTTTCATCTGAACGTCTAACTAACTGTTTCTTTTAACTTGCTCCCCGCACCGTTTGTCCAGTTTATGGTTAGATTTAACACAAAGAGGGTAAATGGCTAAATGATTAATAATTTTTTAATTAAAAAATGATTTAAGCATGCCATGATGGTGGACTTCCGAGGCCACAGTAGCGGCCTTAAGCAATACAGCAATGGTCCAATATTGAAGCTCCCACTGATGCCTTTAACTTCTGCAGAACTAGCATCTGCAGAAAAAAATGGAATCTCTAGTTAATCTAAAGGTGCCTCCTGAAAGTATAATCAGATTCCTTAACAAATTTGCTAATGCCTGTGAAGATTTAAAAAAAAAAAAAATTGCCCAATTCTATGCCAGGACACATTAAGGAATCAAGAGACTTGCGGGCCGCCCCCTCTGCCCCATGGACCCTTCGAGACAACCATCCTGTTCCAGGATAAACCAGATACAAGATTTTCTTACTAGTTTAAAAAATTGCACGCAGTCAGTATTGAATATATAAATCACACTCAAAATCTTCCAGGCCCAACTATATTACTGGGGGATTTTGAGGAAGGCAATCCAAGGGTTAGTAATAGGGGCCATTATTTTTCTCCAACATCGTAGGCTGCCAAACCCAAATTTTTCTCGGTGAGTGGATTCCTATCATACATCAAAGGGTTTCATAAATTTTGTACCACGACAAAATTTATAGGTCCACCACTAATTAGATCCACTATAAATATCAAGGATGAATCCAGAGATTTCTATTGAGGTAGACCAAAATAAAAACTAATTACATATTCATATTTTTATCTATTAATATTTTTATTAGGGTAAACCAAAATTCAGAAATCGTACATATTAATATTTTTTTTTTTAAATTTGAGGGTGAGTCATGTCTCATGTCTCATCCTCAACTAATACTGCATTTGCCCCTATATATATATATATACACTAAGAACTAGCTGGCTTTTTTTTTTCTTCTCTTAAATGTAAATGTAATTAATTTTGGTAGATTAAAATGTTTAAGGTTTGTTTGTTTATCATATGTAACTTAAAAGCTTAAGATATTAATTAATAATAATTTTCTTAAACTAATTAATCAATATTAAATAAAATTTAATTTTGATAAACTTAAAAGTACGTACATGATCTGGCTAAATTAAACATTGACTTGTGGTTTTGATGATTTTTTTTATTAAAAAAAAAAAAAAAAAACTGTAAAAATTAAAAATCTTTTAAACATTTAAAAATAAAAAAATTGTGTAAAAATTTGGTGAATTGGCTAATTAGAGACGGATTAGGGTATCTAGCTAGTAAATTCGGCCCAAAGAAGAATTCTCTTGTGGATTCCGAAATTTTTGCGTTCTCTTTTGTTTACCGTGTAAACCGGGGAAGGTGATAAAGAATTTGAGGACTAGAAAGGTCAGAGGAGCTTAAAAATTAAACTGTGTGTATATGAGTTTACATAACAAAGAAGAATAAAAGAGTTGGAGACAAAAAGCAAAACAATGACAGTGGTGATGTTGCTTTTATTGGTCGTGTTTGCAGCTACTTTTCAAGAGCGTTTCTCAACGGATCCTCATCAATCTGGCTCCGGTGCTGCCAAGGACAGGATCAAGGTTGGGGATGGTGCCAGGGAATTGTCTGACTATGGGCCTCCTCAAAACACAAGAGATAATGCTCATACTGGCAGTGGCAAGTCCAGGGGAGAAAGGTTAATATAATAAACAATTATTTATTAAGGACATAGACTCCTCAAGGTTTTATGCAAAAATCTCCCTACCATTGGTTTTACGTTGTTAAGCGGTGGAGTAGAACCAGAATCAGTCGCCATTGACATTAGTCACTGCTCTGATACCAAGTCAAAGTTAAGGAAAGAAACGAGAAAAACCAGAAAATGCCAAACTGATTTACGGTGTTTGATTAAGAAGCAAAGTAGTTACAGACTGTTTATATACATAGAGTCTTATACAAAACGACACCGTCTTGTCTATAGCCTATTACAATTGTGACCCTATTGACTTATGGGTCAACAGTGAGAAACTACTTTTACCAAGAGTCATGTGAACTCTGCAATTGGCATGGCACTCGTTAATTCTAGCTGCCATGGTTGTTCACTCTGTTGATGTTTGAATGCAAAAAGTCGGATAAATAATACTAAATGTGTATAATCATTCTCTATCAATGCCCAAAAATGAAACTGCGCAATATAATCATTCTGCAGAAGCCTGCTTTCTCGAAAATTACAATTGACAGTATGTGCCGGCCATTGAAATAGAATCGACCGAGATCAGGTTACAGACTATATATCTTTCTAAGCCCCGCCATAGTCCAAATTCAGACAAATTAAAAGTTAAGCTCAAGGTAAGGCTTTGTCTCAAATTTTGCACTTCTTCTAAAACAGGCGGATAAACAAATTGCTGTCTTTGTAATTGTAAATTGTTTCATAGTGTGACAAAGGAATATTTTTGATCCAGTGTCTAAATAATATCCTGGGAAGAGATTTGGCCGGGACTAAAACAGCCCTTAATAGTTTATAGTTAAATCCGCCCATAATCTTTTACATATTTGAGAGTACGTGGATACATAAGCACAAAAAAGAAAAAAAAATCATATATATAGTTCATCAATTCATCTCTGAAATGAACAGGATAACATTACACAAAGTTACACTTGAAGGTGAGAATGATATCCAAGAGTATCATTCTTGCATTTCACATTTTTTTTTTCTTTACAATTGAGTCCTTCAATGGGGGAGACTTGGATCAGAGCTGGATATCACAAGTATGATTCAAAATATGAGTCTGAGTTTCCCGTTTCTGAAATAAAATCCTCCCTCTTTACTCATATTATTTGTTCCTTTGCTGATGTCAATTCAACCTCCTATCAGCTTTCTTTGTCACCTGAAAAATACTTTTCCACCTTCACAGAAACTGTCAAACAAAAGAACCCGTCAGTCACTACACTCCTGTCCATTGGAGGTGGTGGAGTAAGTAATATTAATTCAACATTTTCTTCGTTGGCAAGCAATCCTTCTTCCAGAAAATCTTTCATCGACTCTTCGATAAAATCAGCTAGGCTCTATCAGTTCCAAGGCCTGGACCTGTCTTTGTATCCTGGACAATTAGGCTCTGATATGTTTAATATGGGAGTTCTCTTTAAAGAGTGGCGACAGGCTATCGCTTTAGAGGCAACAATCTGCAGAAAGTCACAACTGATCTTAACAGCATCTGTTGATTATTCGCCATCGACACCTTCAAGAAGTTACCCGGTAGACTCAATAAAAAAAAATTTGGATTGGGTTCATGTTGTAGCTGCTAGGTACACAAATCCTGAATGGAGTAACTTTACGGGGGCTCATGCCGCTCTGTATGATCCAAGTAGTTCTACTAATACTGATAACGGTATAAGGCAATGGATTGAACAAGGATTACCAGCTAATCAATTGGTTTTGTGTTTGCCTTTCTATGGCTTTGCATGGACGCTAAAGAATCCTGAGGACAATAGTTTTGGTGCAGCAGCAACCGGACCAGCTATTTTTGTTAATTCAACACGTGGATATATGCCCTACAAGGCAATCAAGAATTACATTGCGGAATATGGTTCGAATGTACTTATAATGTACAATGATACTTATGTGATGAATTACTGCACAATGGGGACATATTGGATTGGTTTCGATGCCGTTGAGGCTATCAAAAAAAAGGTTTCTTATGCTAAGGATAAAGGTTTACTTGGTTACTATGTGTGGCTAGTCTCCTATGATTTGAATTGGGAGCTTTCTGAAGCTGCTGCAGGTAATCAGCAAATGCTAGCTTCACTTGTTGTAATCTTCTTAATCATTTCTCCACATAACACTATCGCATAAATTATCTGATATTTATTTAATTCTGTAGAGAGTCATAAGCCTGGAATGAACAAGAGGCGTCGGCTAGTTATCGTTTTGACGACAATAGCGGTTGTTATTCTTCTGCTTGGAATATTGTCGATGATCTATTATTGCTGGAAGAAAAAGCTGATCAAATTACAATGTAAGTTTTGACTTTCAGGTCATATAAGTATTCAGTTATATGTGATAAATCAGTGAGGATTAATTTCCGAATTTTGATACGGTTTATTTTAATTTATCTTGGCTGATAGTTATAGGGAGGATTGTGGACATGGCTAAACGATCCAAGGATAAAGAAAACAGAGCGAAAGCTAATGACGATTTTAGTAGCTGTGTTCCTAATCTAAAAGAGTATACTTGGACTGAGATTGAGGCAGCTACCAATTGCTTTTCAACTGAAAATAAGCTTGGACAAGGTGGCTATGGACCTGTTTACAAGGTGACTGATATATAATAAACAATCTATTCATAAATTTGGAAACGATATTGTTCTGACGCTTTGGACTCTTCATTCTTCCATTAGATATATTTTTGGCAGGTTATATATGGTATTTTTATATTAGGCTATATTAAATAATTAATAATCATTACAACGGGTAAGGCTAAAAATATTTTCTGATTAGGTGTCAATTCTTGCTTTATTTAATAAATTTATCTCGTTTCATTGAGGGATACCCAAAAGAAAAATAAATAAATAAATAAATAAGTAAAAGATACTAACTATATGAGTGTACTTGGCTAGGGTGTATTACCTGATGGGCAAGAAATAGCAGTGAAGAAACTTTCGAAAACATCAACACAAGGATTTTAGGAATTCAAGAATGAAGTTATACTTACGGCAAAACTCCAACATGTAAATCTTGTTGGAATTTTGGGTTATTGCACTGACAAAGAAGAGCATATGTTGATCTATGAATATTTGAAAAATAGAAGCTTGGATTATTATCTTTTTGGTATGGGTTTCTATTGGTAAATTTAGCATTCATTTTAAATTTCTTCCTTTTTTATTTCAACCCAAATAATGGTTGCAATTGTTGATTCTTCATAATTAAATTTGATGCAGACCGATGTAGCCAACTTACTTTGAATTGGAAAAAACGGGTGCACATCATTGAAGGGATTACTCAAGGACTCTTATATCTCCAAGAATATTCAAGATTCACTATTATTCACCGAGACCTTAAAGCTAGTAATGTTTTATTAGACGAAAACATGAAGCCTAAAATATCAGATTTTGGTATGGCTAGAGCTTTCGCAAAAAGTAATCTTGAAGCAAACACAGGAAAAATTGTCGGAACATTGTACGTTGATTTCCTCTTTGTGTTGCTACAAACATAGGTTCTTATTAGCCTTGCATTAAAGGTATATAGATTATTATTAATTGTTTGTGATCATCCAGTGCAACGGCTATGTTCCTCCTGAGTACCTTGAAATGGGCATATACTCTACCAAATCAGATGTTTATAGTTTCGGTGTTCTACTTCTAGAAATCATGAGTGGGAAAAAAGTTTCCATTTTATATGCCACTGAAAATGGAAAATTAAACCTTCTAAAGTATGTAAGTTTCTCCATTGACCCTTACTAGAGTATTTTGTATCAAAATTTAGAGTCTAATTTGAATTACAAGGTAACTGAGATTAGATATATAATTTAATTTCAGGCATATGAGTTGTGGAAGGATGGAAAAAGCACGGAGTTTATGGATCCATCACTTGATGATACAGATTCGTCATGTAAATTAAAGAGGTGCTTGCAAATAGCTTTGCTTTGTGTCCAGAAAAATCCAGATGATAGACCATCTATGTTGGAGGTTTTCTCAATGCTAAAAAATGAAACAATAGATATGATGATTCCAAACAAGCCTGCAGTTTTTTGGAAACCGAATGATGGAAACCAACAAAATGATGCTACTGCACAGTCAGAGAATTTTACAAGAAGCAATTCTATTAACAATGTAACACTTACAGAAGTAGGAGCTAGATGAATTAGTGTAGGTTTAAGAAAAAAAATATATTATTGTGATGTGGCATTGATTTATGCCTACATGGAAGTCAGAATTATAACTTGGGTGGTCAAAGTTATATTATTAAAAGCAAAGGGGCGTTTGAGGAATTTTTGAATTGAGGTTTTATGTAACCTAACCTAAATTGGTTTGGTCGATTGTGGGTGTGCTCCATTCTCAATCTTTCTCTCTTGGTTACAGAGAGAGAAAGGTTGTTACAAATGGTTGAGCTAGAACCTTGAAGATCATTGATGGGATCAAACGGTGTTGGTAGGTTTAGTTTGTTTTTTTTATTCCTCTCTCTTTGTGTATAAAAATGTCCATTAACTTCTGGTTTTTGATATGTATGAGAAGTGAGGAACATCTGGGTTTTTCGAGTGTACTATAAGGGGGTTTTTTCTCAAGATTCTTTGTGTAAATAAGAGAGCTGCAATCTTTGTAAGGTTTCCTTTTTCTCATAGTGAAATTTTCTTTACTGCCCTGAAGAGTCGATGTAGGTAATTGAATTGATTACCGACCACTATAATTCCTTGCGTACAGTTTTGTCTTCTGCTCTTTTTCTTTATATTTTTATTTGTGTATTTGCCACTGATTAGAAACTTAGGGTTGCTTGTTTTGCTTTATTCGGATATCTCATGTTCTACTAGTGGTATCAGAGCTAGGTTCAGTCTAGGTTGTGAGATTATTTTTTCGAATTTGTGGTTGTCTTGGGTTAGATCTGAAATTACAGTTGCGATTTCTTGACTTAGGGTTTCTCTAAGTCTTGAGTTGTTTTTGGGGCTTTCACACTCCTAGTAACTATGAGGTTTCGGAACCTAGATATGTCTAAGTTTGAGGTAGAAAAATTCATAGGGGTAATGATTACGGGTTATGGAAGATGAAGATGAAGGTTGTTTTAGTTAAGGATGGGTTGTCTACTACTTTGGAGGGTGAGGATAGCTTACCAGGGTCTCTATTCGAGAAGGTGAAGAAAGATTTGTTAGATAAAGCTCATAGTACTCTAATTCTAGGTCTGGGGGATAAAGTCCTAAGAGAGGTTAAGAAAATGATCACACCAGTAAGGGTTTAGGAGAAACTAAACTCTCTATACTTGTCAAAGTCTTCTCCTAATATACTAGTTTAAAAACAGAATTTTTTTGGTTTTGAAATGGTTGAAAACAAATCATTAGGAGAAAATATGAATGACTTCATGAAGTTAGTACAGGATTTATAAGGTCTTAGTGTTACAGTTGAAGATGAGGATCAAGCTGTGATACTCATTAATTCATTACCCAAAATGTATTCAAATTTCATTGACACCCTTAAGTATGGTAAACACACTCTCAATCTAGATGAAGTAGTACTAGCCATTACTGCTAAGGATGTTGAATTCAAAAAAGAAGGTAAGCTAGATGGAGAAGTGCTTCATATTAGAGGTAGATTTGAGAAGAAGGTGTTTAAGAAAGATTACTCTAGAGATAGATCTAAGTCCAAATCCAAGTTTTTGAGGAAGTGTTTCCATTGTCATAAGGAAGGGCATTTCAAGAAAGATTGTCCAGATGGAAAGAAGAGGTTAGGAGAAAAAGAGGCTAATGGCAGTGTAGATATAGCCTCTGATGGATATGAAAGTTCTGATGTCTTGATAGCTTCTGATAGAGAATCTGACTCTGAGTGGATTTTAGATTTTGGATGTACCTTTCACATGACTCCAAATAGGAGTTTTCTAATGAATTTTAAGAAGTTAGAATCAGACAAGGTTCTAATGGGAAATAATGCAGTATTTAATGTCTTAGGTATTGGAGATGTCAAGTTAAACCTTCATGATGGCAGTTCCTGAGTTCTTATAGAAGTTAGGTTTATACCTAAGTTGAAAGGAACTTAATCTCCTTAGGCAGCTTAGACTCAAATGGGTTTAGCTATAAGGCTCAAGGTGGAGTCCTTAAGGTCACTAAAGGATCTCTAGTAGTAATGAAAGGAGAGAAAAAGAATGGTTTATATGTTCTAGTGGGTCAACTATTACTGGAACAGCATCAGTGTCTTCACAAAAGCCAAATAAGACTTCTATATGGCACAAAAGATTGGGACACATTAGTGAGAGATGCTTGATAGAGCTAAGTAAGCAAAATGTCTTAGGAGGGGATAAAATAGAGAAATTGTCCTTCTGTGATCATTGCGTTTATGGAAAAATGAGTAGAATTAGATTTAATGTTGGAAAACATTGTTCTAAATCTATTCTTGATTATATTCACTCTAATGTGCGAGGGCCTACAAAGTATCCTTCTTTGGGAGGCTATAGATTCTTTATTAGTATAATTGATGACTTTTCTAGGAAAGTCTAGATCTATTTCTTGAAGAATAAATTAGAGGCCTTTAGGAAATTTAAAGAATGGAAGGTTATGATAGAAAATCAAACTAGGAAGAAAATTAGGAAACTTAGAATAGATAATGGGTTAGAATTTATCAATGAAGAGTTTGATAGTTTATGCAGGGAAAGTGGAATTCTGAGGCATAGAACAGTAAGGCACACACCCCAACAAAATGGCCTAGTAGAAAGATGAATAGGACCATTTTAGAGAAAGTCAAAAGCATATTATCTTTTGCTAAACTACCCACTAGATTCTGGGCAGAGGCTGCCCACACTGCTATTTATCTAATAAATAGAATACCTTCATCAACCATTGATTTCAAAACACCCATAGAGAAATGGTCTGGACATCCTGCCAATTATAGTAACCTAAGAGTTTTTGGTTGTACTGTGTTTGTGCATGAAAAATCTGATAAGTTATAACCAGGGTCTATTAGGTGCATTTTTCTAGGTTATCCTAATGGAATAAAGGGTACAAATGTTGGGATATTGTAGGAAAAAAGTGCATTGTCAATAGAGATGTTAAATTTAATGAGGATGAATTGGGTGGTTTGAGTCAGAAAGAGAGTGATTGTACAGGTAGGATAGAGGTGATTAACCTAGATCTAGGTGGAGAAGTTTCAAATCTTAATAATCCTCATTCAGATTATCAACAAGAAAACTCTCATACTCAGGTGGATGAACCTAGCTTAGATGATAATGATGGTGATGAAAATGATTTACAAAATTATCAATTAGCTAGAGATAGAGAAAGAAGGCAAATCAGACTACCTAGTAGATACTCACATGCTGATATGGTTGCCTTTGCCCTTTAAGTCGCTGAAGAGATTGATGAGGAACCTAGAACAATTAAGAAAGCCATGAATAGTAGAGATTCTAGGCAGTGGAAACTGGCCATGCAAGAAAAGTATGATTCCTTAATAAAAAATTAGACCTTGGTTCTTATTAACAAACCTAAAGGTAGTAGGGTAGTTAAATGTAAATGGGTTTTCAAAAGGAATGAGGGTATACCAGGGGTAGAAGCACCTAGGTTTAAAGCTAGGTTACTGGCAAAAGGCTTCACACAGGTTAAAGGAGTTGACTAAAATGAGATTTTCTCACCAGTTGTGAGACATACAACTATTAGAATCCTTTTATCCTAGGTAGCTCAATTTGGTTTGGAACTAAAGCAATTAGATGTCAAAACAACGTTCTTAAATGGTGATTTAGAAGAGAAAATTTTGATGGAGCAGTCTGAGATGTTTGAAAGAGGGTCTAAAAACCAAGTCTGTCTTCTGAAAAAATCCTTGTATGGGTTAAAACAATCACCTAGGCAGTGGTATAGAAAGTTTGACAGTTTTATGGTGAGTGCTGTTTTGTTAGAAGTAGCTTTGATGGTTGTTTCTATTGCAAATGTTTGTATGGTGAATGTTATATCTATCTAGCATTGTATGTGGATGATATGCTTCTAGCTTGTCAAAATCCTTTTGAAATTGTTAGATTTAAAGGAGAGATGAGTAGGCAGTTTGAAATGAAAGATTTGGAGCAAGCTAGAAAGTTCCTAGGTATGAATATTGAAAGGGATAAGAGAACTGGAAGACTTATGTTATCTCAGAAAGAATATGCTGAAAAAATCATAAAGAAGTTTAACATGTGTGACTGTAAACCTGTTAAAACACCTTTAGGTTAGCATTTTAAACTAAGTGCAATCCAGTGTCCAGAAACAGAAGAAGAAAGGAGGGAAATGGCCTGCATTCCTTATGCAAATGCAATAAGGAGCTTGATGTATCTGATGGTCTGTACAAGACCAAATTTGGCCTTTGTAGTCAGTTTTATAAGTAGATTTATGAGTAACCCTAGAAAGAGTCATCGGGAAGTTGTTAAATGGATTCTCATATATGTCAGGGGTACACTATCCATTGGTATTGTTTATAGTAGAGGGCAAAATCAGGTGAATCTCATTGTAGGGTGTGTTAATGCTGATTATGCTGGAAATGTAGATAATAGAAAATCCATGACTGGTTTATGTTTTTCTATATGGGATAATTTGGTTTGCTAGAAGGCTAACTTGTAGGCAATAGTTACTCTGTCAACTACAGAGGCAGAATATGTTGCAATTACAAAGGCATCAAAAGAATCAATTTGGCTCAAGAGAATGCTTGATGAGATAGGACTGAATCAACAGCAAGTTCCAATCAAGAGTGGCAGCCAAAGTGCAATTTTCTTGTGCAAAAATCAAGTCTTTCATGAGAGGTCAAAACACATCGATGTCAGACTCCATGTTATTAGGAATTTAATTGAAGACAAAGTCATCAAGGTGGAGAAGATTCCTGGTAAAGAAAACCCAACAGATATGTTCACTAAGGCTGTTTCTTTGGACAAGTTAAGACTCTTTAAGAGCCTACTGCATATTGAAGAAAGTTAGAGACAGATTTCCAAGGCAATGAGGAATGGCAAAAATCAAATGCCAAGGTGGAGATTTATTGTGGTGTGGTATTGATTTATGCCTACGTGGAAGTCAGAATTATAACTTGGGTTGTCAAAGTTACATTATTAAAAGCAAATGGGCGTTTGAGGAATTTCCCAATTGGGATTTTGTGTAACCTAACCTAAATTGGTTTGGTCAATTGCAGGTGTGCTCCATTCTCGATATTTCTCTCTTGGTTACAGAGAGAGAAAGGTTGTTACAAATGGTTGAGCTAGAACCTTGAAGATCGTTAATGGGATCAAATGGTGTTGGTAGGTTTAGTTTGTTTTTCTGATTCCTTTCTCTTTGTGTATAAAAATGTCCATTAACTTCTGGTTTTTTATATGTATGAGAGGTGAGCAACATCTAGGTTTTTCGGGTGTATTACAGGGGGTTTTTTCTCTCGGGATCCTTTGTGTAAAGAAGAGAGCTGCAATCTCTATAAGGTTTCCTTTTTCTCATAGTGAAATTTTCTTTACTACCCTAAAGAGTGGATGTAGGTAATCGAATTGATTACCGAACCACTATAATTCCTTGTGTATAGTTTTGTCTTCTGCTCTTTTTCTTTATATTTTTACTTGTGTATTAGCTACTGATTAGAAACTTAGGGTTGCTTGTTTTGCTTTATTCGGATATCTCATGTTCTACATATATATAACCTTTTCTTCAATGGTAGCAACTCTTTTACAGAAAATCTTTCATTGACTCAACAAAATTTGCTAGGATTATGCCTTTCAAGGCCTCGACTTTTCTTGGGTTTCTGCGAACACAAGCTCAGATCGATATTATACTAGCAATACAACGTCCTAAGGAGCCCAAATTAATTGGTCTGAAAATTAAGCTGGTGGTCATCTAGCTACCACTTCTAAAAGTGTAACTTCATTAACTAAGCAAATTGCTGGTGGTATAATAAAATTATTTTGATCGTCTTCATCATCATTTTGTTTCAAGAAAGCAAGCGCTTTGGGATTTAGTGTACTAGTGGTTTCATTTTTGAACAACGAAGAAACTTCCAACGTAGATGGTCTATCATTTCGGTTTTCTTGGACACATAACAAAGTTATTTGCAAGCATCTCATTAACTTACACGAAGATTGTGTATCATCCAGTGACGGATCCATAAATTCTGTGCCTTTTCCACTTTTCCAAAGTTGATAAGCCTGGAAAATTATTGATGGTTAAATATCCTATAATTCAAATGCTTGCCAAAGTTTGATCCAAATTACTCAATAAGTCTTTGGGGAACACTTACATGCTCTAGAAGGCTTAAATTTTCATTCACTCCATATAAACTGGCAATCACTCTCTTGCCACTTATAATTTGTAGAAGTAAAACGCCAAAACTGTAAACATATGATTTAGTAGAGTATGTGCCTCTTCTAACATATTTAGGAGAAATATAGCCCCTGAATTGGAATAATTATTACCAACATGAGACTAAATATATGCATCTATGAAAACTAAAGCTTGAACAGTACTCACATTGTTCCAACAATCCTTTCTGTGTTTGCTTCAACATCATCTTTTACAAATATTCTAGCCATGCCAAAATTTGAAATTTTTGGCTTTATATTTTTATCCAATAAAACATTACTAACTTTTAAATCTTGATGAATGATAGTCCATCTTGAATATTCTTGTAGATATAAGAGTCCTTGAATAATCCCTTCAATGATATCCACACGTTTTTTCCAATCCAAGTTGAAAGTGTCTAATGGGATCTGCGCATGAAATTTAATAGTGAAAACTCAGCAAAAGTATGTACTATGTTTGTTTATTTACTGTGATTGAAAGCAATAGAAAATTGTTGACAGTAAAGATAGTAATCCAAACTTTTATTTGGCATTTACTCATAAATCAGCATCTGTGCTTCTCTGTCAATGCAAAAACCCAAAACTCTGACAAGATTTACATGTTGGAGCTTCACAGTTAGAGAAACCTCATTCTTGAATTCCTCAAATCCTTGTGTTGATGTTTTTGCAAGATTCTTGACTGCTATTATCTGTCCATCTAGTCGAGTGGCCTGGCAAAAGTTACAGTAATGGCTTGTAAATTTCAGTAGTACTATAACAGAACATTGATAAACTAACAGAGAAACAATTAGCATAGCAATCGTATGTTACCTTGTAAACAGGGCCATATCCACGCTCCCCGAGCTTATTTTCAATTGAAAAATTATTTGTAGCTCCCTCAATCTCAGCTGAAGTATATTCTTTCAGATTAGGAACATTGTGATGAAAATCTCCAACAGCTGCAGCTTAATTTATGTTGTTTTTTAATTGATTAACTGAGCCCATTGTCCCAGCTGTTAGCAAAAAAGATGGTTTTAATTGAATTGGCAACATCTTCCACTCATTGTTACTAAAATATATGGGACATTAATGCTGGTGGTAATGCAGTGCATGTCTAGCTTCGAACAAGAGTTACCTTTTAATTTGAGCTTTCTTATCCAGTAACAGTATAGCACAATGGCTAGAAGAAGAATAACAGATGCAGTTGTAGTCCAAATTATCACTAACAACTGCAACTTAGTATGTCCATTTATATTGTCTTCCTCATCAGCTGCTCAAAAACAATAGTTAGAAGATAAAAAAAATAAATAAATAACCAAAAGCTTGAGGTGCCATGAAAATAATTGTATTATGCAAAAGAAAGAATCAAACAGGTTACAATACTTCAGTGTTGCTTACCTGCAGCTTGTCATAAGAAACCTGCCACATAAAGTATCATCAAAAGCAATCCACTCTGTCCCGATTGTGAAGCAGTTCACCACATAGGTTTCATTGTACATAATTCCAGCTCAATATTTCTGAATGAGATTCAATATCTCTTCATAGTTCTGAAATCCATATTTATTAAGGGCAGGTCCTGTGGCTGGTGCACCAACACCATTATCCTCAAGGTTCAAAAGTGTCCATGCAAATCCATAACAAGGCAAACACAAATCCAACCTTCTAGATGATAACCCTCCATATTCCTCTATCCCATGATCAGTACTTGCAGAACTATTTGGGTCAAAAAGAGCTGCATGAGGGCCTGTAACATTCATCCGCATAGGCGTGTAGCAGTCAGTAGCCATAACATGAACCCAGTTCAAGTGTCGTTGCAGCGAATCTATGGGGTAAGTTCTTGGATAATTCCCTGGTGAATGTCCAACCATTGCTGTCAAGAGCAGTTGTGACTGTCCAGAGTTTCTAGCCTCTAATTCGATTGCATCTTGCCATTCTCCAGAGAGAGTACCCATGTTAAACACATCAGATCCTGTCCTTGGGTACATCCAGCAAAGGTCTAGGCCTTGAAAGTCATAAAATCGAGCCATTTTAATTGAAGAATCAATGAAAGATTTTCTATAAGAATAGTTGCTTACCATTGAAGAAAAATTTGTATAATTAGCACGTTGGCCCCCGATGGATAGAAGTGCAGTGACCGATGGATTTTTTTGTTTCAAAGCGACTGTGAACTTGGCGAATTGCTCTTCCTCGGAAGGTGTTAAAGAGAGCTGGTAGGAAGTGGAATCGAGATTGGCGAAACCGCAAAGAAGGTGAGTGAAAATAGAAGGATTTATGTGTGAAATGGGAAACTCGCTGCTCGAGTCCCAGTAACCAGCCTTGATCCACGTTTGTGCTTTTGCAGGATGCAATTTCAAAGAGATCAAGAAGATGTGGAAGACGAAAATGATTTTTTTGGTTAATACCATTTATCAAAAGTTCTTGAAGCAAAACTTTGATGAATTTGGAGATGAAAAAGTAACAATGTACATAAATATATGCACGGCATGGCTCTTTGATGCTTATGTTCTCTAAAATTATGCAAAATGTATGGACAGTCATGGACGGACTTATCTAAGATATATCCTGAGAGTGAAACTTAATTATTCCAAGTTTAGTTAAGTAGAGTTGACCTGGTCACTTAGTGATGTAAAGATAAAGCTCTCCATATTTTGTAGTTTTCCTTTTTACAGAAAGCCGGCAGCTTTGAGCTTTCCCATGGCCGTGTTTAGTATACGACTCGAGTATGTCACAGAACAATATTAGACTTTTAAAAATGTTTAAATTGTATTAAATATTACACATTTTTATTGAAAAAATAAAGATAGAAACTAATAATGTAATAGCCCGTATTTTTATGGAATTTTAGTAAATTTTATTTTGTGAATTTTGTTTGGGGGTAAAGTGCAAGGGGGTAAAGTGCGAGAATTCGAAAGCTTTGTGCAACGTAAAGGTAATAGCCGAAACAAGTAAGGACTAAAGTGAAATTTACCGGATATTTTGTTGAACAGTATTCGATCAAAGAGAAGAAAAAACCGAGAAGAAGAAGAAAAGAGAGGAAAGAAAGAAGAGAAGAAAGAAAAGAGAAAAAAGGGGAAGAAGAGAAAGAGAGAAAGAAAGGAAAGAAGGGAAAGAAAGATGAAACCGAGAAGAGAGAGAGAGAAGAGTAGAAAGGGATGGAAGTGGCTGCCGGCGAGAAAACTCCGGTGATGGGAAAGAGTAGAGGAAGATTTAGCAAATGGGTGATGGGTAAGCTTATTATTTCCCCTTTTTGGTGATTATTGGTTTCTTTGATTTGTGCTGTTTATGATTGAGTACAATGATATGAGATTAAACTAAAATAGGAAGATTGATTTCAATAATGTTACGTGGGTAGAACATATATGTTCCTAAACAAAAATTAGTTAAAGATATGATTTTTTATATAAGGGTCTACTGTGCAAAAATCTGACCATCTGAAATTCCGAGAATTTTATACATGCTTTGAGTTTTCGTTTGAAGCTTAAATTCGGATATGTTGTTGTAGACTTCTTGAGGAGAGTTTTAAAATTTATTTTACTCAAAAACTCGAAAGTATTGGATTTTCTATGGCTTTTTGAAGTCTGCCCTGTGAATTCTGGAATTTTCGTTTTCTACAGGACATGTATTTTAGTAAATGATTATACTTCTATTCTTATCCAAATTGAATGATTTGAAATTCTGGTGAATCATGTATGTGTCTTGTTTGATTCTGGAGAGTTTCGTGAGGTTTCGATTAAGGGTTAAATTGATATGAATTTTTCAATTCAGTAACCTCAATGCTGGAAACAGTTGGCAGTTTTGAAAAGACTGAAAGAAAATCATGTTTTAAATAGTTTTTGGTTCTGGAATGGCTTAAGAAAATTATAGGAACAACATATGTGTGTCTTGAATGCCCCATTAAAATTTTAGCTTGATTGAGTGAATGGAGTTTATATGAAAAATCCGAAAGTGATCAATGTTCTGTCATTAAGCAGTTTTTGGTTTAATAGAGAATTAAGTTAATCCGTTGGTGGATGTTGATGTGTTACTATAGGGAGACTTTTGCATGAAGAGACCATTGGACTTCGAATTAAAGAGGATTCCGATCCTTCTTCGGATCAAGAAAAGGTGACATGATTAGTAATTGAATTAACAAATTCATGCATCTTCAATTTATATTTAGTTGGATTAATGTTTGTTTATGCTGTCTGCCTTGTTGGTTTTATAATATATTTGAGTTTTGGAAATAGTATGTCTTACTAGCTTGGAATAAATTGTTAGCATGCATTTTGTATACTTATGGAGTATGAGCTTCGGCAAAGTGATGAACTATGGGAGGTTTGCATGTGTAGACTTTGAATATTTAATTGTCTATGACCCTTTCCTGTTGATGGAAATTGGATATTAATTTGGAATCTGCAGGTCTGATTATTTTGGGCTGTGTGGGTGTAGTGTGCATGGGATGTTTTACTAAAATATGGGACGTTGGAAATGGGTGGTGTGGAGTAGTTGCATGCACTAGGTTGTCTTATAAAAATGAACTTTGTTGGAACTATATTTCATGCATGGCCTGCCTTTGAACTGAATTTTGGTTGGGTAAAACTGCCCTGTTTGATGGAGATGTTGTTGGAGCTATATATATAGGTGAATTAGAAAGAAGTCCAGTATATATAGGTGAATTGGAAAGAAGTCCAGTAAATAGGTGGCTTGGTTGGTTAAATTAATTAGATTTATTAAAGGATTAGTGAGCTTGATGGTGTTGATGGGTTTAATTGGCTAAGTGGGCCGGCCTATTATTAATGAGGCCTAAACTGTATTGAATGGATTTTTGGGTTTTATTGTTGTAGTGGGCTGGTCTATAAATAATATAGCTCAATTATGTGTTAGAGGTATTGGATCTTATAATTAAGTTGGTGGGCTTGATTGCTTTGGTCGGCATAAGGCCTAGATTTCTTTGCTTTGGGCTGGTATTTGATTGTAATTGGTGGAAGGATTCCCAGGGGGCAGATTGTAAATTTGTGAATATTGAAGCACCGGTAGGGGGCTAATTGTAAGGTTTGTAACCTTTGAGACTATATCATGGGGGACAAACGTGAGGTGTAAATTGATATTTTGTAAGTTGGTATACTTCAGAATATTACACTCGTTTTACATGCTGGCGTTATTAAGAACCATATGGTACCCATATTCAAATATTGCATGAAAGCATGCAATATCATTAAAGGTTGGGAAATTCGAAGGTGTGATTGTGGAAGTTTTAATCATATAGTAGCCACCTTTCTAGCACTCGTCTCCCTTCAAACATCAGCTAATACTTATATCTGACCTCATGTGCACAATGAAAACATGTCATCCTGAGGATAGACTATGGATGATACCACCCCGAGGATAGACTGTGGGTGGGATATTATTACTTGATACCCTGAGGATAAACCTTGGGTGGGAATTGACGGACTATACCAGGTGGATGTTAGCCTAGGTAGATTATGATGCCCCGGGGACAGAACTTGGGTGGGATTTGATGAATTATATCAAGCAGATATTGGCCTGGGTGGATTATGATACCTCGAGGATAGACCTTGAGTGGGATTTGATGGATTATACCAAGCGGATATTGGCCTGAGTGGATTATGATACCTCGAGGATAGACCTTGGGTGAGATTTGATGAATTACACAAAGCGAATATTGGTCTGGGTGGATTATGATAATCAATGATAGACCTTGGGTGGGATTTGACGAGATGACACCAAGCGGGTATTGGCTTGAGTGGGATCTGATTAGCCTCATGCACGTATTGAGATGACTTGTACTACAAACAATGTCGATCTATACCATCCTACCAGGACATGACGGCTGCTTGACAAGCTCCAGGCGAGATTACACCCTGAGGATAGATCGTGGGTAGGATATTGATACTTGATGCCCCGATGATAGACTGTGGGTTGAGTATTGTTATCCTGTGATGATTTGGTCATCCCGAGGATAGACTGTGGATGATGCCACCCTAAAGATAAACTGTGGGTGGCTTAGTTGGTTGTCTGTATTAGGGGACCCTGGGTGCTAGTGTGATGGTGGTGGTGGTGGTGGTGGTTGTATTAACCAAATGAAAGGAAATTTTGGATATCCAACGGGTATAAGTTGGGATGAAAATTATGGATCCAACGGGATAGGGACCACCTGGGAGGGGACGTAACAAATACATTTAAAAAAATAAATTAAAAAATAAAAAATAAAAAAGTGAAACTGAAATTTTTTTGAAAAAGTGAATCTAAAAAATTTTAAAAAATTCTGGGGGGAAAAAAAAAAACAAAATCTGTAAAAATAAAAAATAAGATAATCTAAAAATTCATACCAAATAGGAGATAGTCTTTGATAAAAGTATTCACAACAGAAAATACGAGTTTACACTGAAATTTTTCTGTGTCTGCAATGTGTAAATGGAAAATGATATTTGTTGAGTGTAAAAGCTATTGCTATTCAATGAAGAAAACTTATATGGGAACAAGATATTTGTTAAACTATAGTCTGAGAAAATTTCAACTTTTTGAAGTCTTTATTTTAGCTAATGTATTACAGCATTATTTGGCATCGTCCATTTTCAATCATCAATATGTAGCTCCAAATATTATTTCCTCGTACAGCATTCACCTAATATAGTTTAAAGCTTCCCACGCCGCATCCCCCCCCCCCCCCCCAAACAATTCCTTTGTAAGTTGGTAATATTGAAAGTCAACCAAGTCCATGACTTGGGATAATTTTTCAAAAGTGACATAAACAAATATCAAAGATTACATATTCACCACAGATAAACTTGCTTTACGCACCTTTCCATTAATGGCATCCAAAATTATTATCAAGTGTTGCCTTTGGTATTTTCCTCTCTTCAGCAATATTACAACCTGCAAGAGCATAAGCTTGGATCAGTGACGGTTATTAGTATAAAGTTAGCAGTTTCGCCATTTCCTACCATCACGGTACACTGACCATGCAGCCAAGGCGTGTACTACCGGACGGCGGCTGTTTCTCAGATTCTGTCAGTTGGGAAACAAAAGAAAACCAATAGCCATCTAAAATTGGTTTATTTCAATTTAGTCTATTTCATGATTTATTTTAATTTGATATTCTATTTTATTAATTTTTATTTAATTAAATCTGACATGTCTCCAATTATGAGTGGTTAGAGGTACCAACTTAGATTTCTGAGTTAGTGCTTCTGTTGTAGTGTAGATTTTCTCTTGGTAATATTGTTGACGTGGTACCATAAGCTAGTGCATGTATGTCAGGTAGTTATTTTATATGTGTCACAAAGTCACTAGTTGATGGTATGGATGATATAAGGTCACCGTGGTATTCTAAATTCTTTCTCAAGGTTAATGGTGAAATAGTATCTCTCTACAAAAAGGCATGAGGAGCTCCCATGTCAATCACTTCCATTCCTCTGGTTAGACCATATGTACCACTCATGGCTACAGTTCGAACTCGATTATTTCTTAATAATTGCTGTGAGAAAGAAAATTCTAAGGTGACATAAAAAAATTCACCAGATCATAGTATTAAAACATGATCAATTCAAAGTTGCTTCTGTTCCCTAATTCTTACTCGGGTGAACATGGAATTAAAATGGTGTATTCCAGGGCATATTACCAAATGGAGAGGATAAAAGAGCAGTAAACTTTCAGCAACACATGGATATAAAGAATTCAGAATAACGTTGGTTCTTGGAAGCTTCATGTCAAGCCTGTCCAAGTTTTGGGGTTACCCAACCGCTTCCTTCTCTCCATGAATTAATATTTAAAACTGATTATCATTCACCAAGAGTTGAAACCTAGCAATAGTTTATAATTAGAGAGTTGAAACCTGGCAATAGTTTATAATTGGAGAGTTGAAAGTTGCAACCAAGCAATAGTTTATAATAAGGTAGACAATTATTATAATATGACAATGTTTACTTGATCGATTCTTATGTCGATGTAATCAAAATAAATTTCACATCATAAAATATTTATTTTATAAATCACCAATACATAGTCGTTATGTGGGGTCAAAAAGAAAAAAGGGAAATATGCATATATATTTCCATCAATCATTCTAAGATAGGAGTAAATCTCCGGTACAATGGATCCGTATAATTTTGACTAATTTTCCCGTACTTTTATATATTTCAACATTTATTCTAAAATTTTTGTATACGTCATTGACTGGTGAGTTATTAAATTTTTGGACAGCTAGGTGCAGACACCGTCATTTGAACATATTATTAAATTAGATAAGTTATTAAATTAATAGATTTTTGCTTCGACATCGGATCAATTTAGATCATCAGATACCAATTCGTCAGCAAAAATAAAGTCAAAAATAGCTCGTCCTATTTAATCATGCCCCTCGTTTTTATTTTTTTATAAGAGAAAGTAGAAGATTAAGGATGTAGTTTAGAATTCTTTCTCCACCAACTCAATAACTTGTAGAGAAATTAAACTCTTTTATTCGTTTTTTGATAATTCGTTTTCTGTTTCAATATGCTGATAAATACATTTATCATCTTCAATCTTCAGCCCATTGATATATGAATATAAATTCAAGAGATAAATACAGATAGAGTGCTGGCATTTTAAGCCTCTAGCTTTCCCAATGGTGTCCAATATTATCATTGTTTTGTTCCATATTTTCATCTCCTTTCAAATATGCACTTCAATGGCGCAAACTAATAACGTCAGGGTTGGTTATTACTCGTATTCAAGACATGACTTTCCTGTTGCGAACATAAATTTTTCCCTCTTCACTCACATTATTTGTGCTTTTGCTCGTATAAATTCCACCTCCTACCAACTCTCTTTATCGCCCGATGAAGAAAAACTCTTCTCCAACTTGACAGAAACTGTGAAACAAAAGCACCCTTCTGTCACTTCACTCTTATCCCTTGGAGGTTCAAAAGTAAATGTTTCAATCTTTTCTTCCATGGCAAGTAATCCTTCTCATAGAAAATCTTTCATCGACTCCTCCATAGAAATAGCTAGGCTTTACGTTTTTCAAGGTCTTGACCTAGCGTGGATATTTCCGATCAATAGCTCTGATATGTCCAACATGGGTGTTCTCCTTCAAGAGTGGAAATCCGCCGTCGCTTTAGAGGCAAGAAACTCTAGCCAGTCAGAACTAATCTTGACAGCAATGGTTGAATATTCACCATTCATGTCTTCAAGAAGTTACCCTATAGAGGCAATACAAAAATACTTAAACTGGGTCAATCTTGGAGCTGCTGGCTACCACAACCCTCAAAAGGAGAATGTTACAGGCGCTAACGCAGCTCTTTACGACCCGAATAGTGATGTTTATACAGATCAGGGTTTAAGGGAGTGGATGGATGGAGGATTATCTGCAAATAAGTTGGTTTTGCGTTTGCCTTTATACGGCTATGCATGGAAGCTTGTGAACCCTGAAGACAATGGCATCGGTGCACCGGCAACAGGACCGGGAATTACAAAAAATGGATATCTGAGCTATAAGGATATCAAGAATCACATTAAAGGATCTGGTCATAAAATTGATGTCAAATACAACTCAATTTATGTGGTGAATTACTACACAATTGAATCATTTTGGATTGGCTTTGATGATGTTGAGGCTATCAGAGGTAAGGTTTCTTATGCCAAGGAGAAGAAGCTACTGGGTTACTACGTGTGGCGATTGGGATTTGATGATAATTGGGTGCTTTCTCAAGCAGCAGGTAATAATCTTGATTGTTTCACTCGATAGTACTAATTTTAATTAAGATCTTTATGCCATTTATAGTTAATATGATGATTATTTTTTCAGCTGAGGCGGATATTAACAACTCTTTCGATCAAGAGGATAGTAAGAGACCTTTGTTAGCCATTATTTTGTCTTCAACAGCAGCTGTTATTCTTCTACTAGGATTGTTTGTGATATATTATTGGCGGAGGAGAAAGCTCGAATCAAGAGGTAAATTTTTCTAGCTATATTATGGGGTTCTTCAATCAACTAAGGTGGATATAAATGTTTATGATCTAAAAAGTAAATTTCCGACACTGAATTATCTTAATATTTTTAGTATCTGGAAATTAGTTACCAATTTTGAAGTAAAAAACTAAAGAAAATAGAAAGAAAAAAAAATGATTTGTTTTTTATCTTATGATATTACATGATGTTTAAAATTTGTTTTTAAAAACTATTTTTAAAAACATTTAACATCATATATTACCAAATGTGTTTTCTTAGATCTTTTTCTGTTCGTTAATAGAGATGCCAGACTGGGTGAAACGATCCAAGTATACAGTTAATAAAGCAGCCGTAGATTTTAGCAGCAGTGTTCCTAATCTGGTGGAGTACACAATGAATGATATTGAGGCAGCTACAAATAGATTTTCAATTGAAAATAAGCTTGGGCAGGGTGGATATGGTCCTGTTTACAAGGTAGTATATATATATATATTCAATTTTCATGCTGTAGAATTTGGCTCCGACTATTTTGGCTTGAGGAAGAAAAATAATTAACTGCAAATTAGTTTTTCTACCAACCATATATGGGTGTATTTTGCTAGGGAGTACTATCGGATGGACAGGAAATTGCAGTGAAGAAACTTTCAAAAACATCCAAACAAGGATATGAGGAATTCAGGAATGAAGTTATGCTTACTGCAAAGCTCCAACATATAAATCTTGTTAGAGTTTTGGGTTATTGCATTGACAGAGAAGAACACATGCTAGTCTATGAATACATGAAAAACAAAAGCTTAGACTATTTCCTATTTGGTATGAATTTTCTCGGTGTGGTTTTTTTGGATTTAATATTTCCTCCTTTATGAGTGGTACTCCAGATGGTAAATATAGCATTGATTATTACTTCATAAATAAATTTGATGCAGACCCCAATAGACATTATGCTTTCGATTGGAAAAAGCGTGTGCAAATTATTGAAGGGGTTACTCAAGGGCTTCTATATCTCCAAGAATTCTCAAGATTCACCATTATTCATCGAGATTTGAAAGCTAGTAATGTTTTGTTGGACAGAAATATGAAACCTAAAATATCAGATTTTGGTATGGCTAGAATTTTTGTAAAAGAAGATGTTGAAGCAAACACAGAAATGATTGTCGGAACAAGGTAAGTATATTTTAATATTTTCTTTCAATACTATTACATACTCAATTTAATATGGTTTAGTAACTGTTTATAATTCCTAACACTGGGGCTATGTTCCTCCTGAGTTCTTGAGAAGGGGTATATACTCTACAAAGTCTGATGTTTATAGTTTTGGTGTCTTACTTCTTGAAATCATGAGTGCAAAAAGAGTTAATGGGCGCTTAAATTTCCTAGATTATGTAAGTTTCTCTTGGAACCCTTAGTATTTGGTATATGTAGTCATCTCTAATATGAACGTGTTGAAGTTTTTAAATTATGGATTAAAGGCCAATTGCTAGTCGTTGGCCTCTTAATAAGAAATAGTCCAAAGTTAGTGACTAATCACTAACAAGATAAGGTATCAAAAGTACTTATATTTTATCATCTTTAGGCATATGAGTTGTGGAAAGATGGCAAAGGGATGGAGTTTATGGATCCATCGCTAGATGATGCAACTTCCTCTTATAAACTCAAAAGATGCTTACAAATAGTTTTACTATATATCCAAGAAAACCCAAATGATAGATCGTCCATGCTTGAGATTTTCAAGATGCTAAAAAATGAGTCAAAAGATATCGGTATTCCAAATTGGAAACAAAAAGATGGAAATGAACAAAATGAAGATAAACAGAAGGCAGAAATTTGTGGAGAGAGCAGCTCATTTAATGATGTGACAATGTCAGATATTGTAGCTAGATGAGTTACTATAGACTTTATGAGATGCATTTATCTATATGTTACCTTTTTCGGATTTATCTTTAATTTTCTTATATTTTATAAAATATCATTAATATTTTAGGATTTGGTTTTATATTATACTTTTTCTTAGTATTACTTTCATCATAGTTTAAAGTTTATCCTTACACTTATTATTATGCAATTGCAGAATCGGGAAAAAAAGTTTGAAGGGGCTAAACATGTTTAACGAATGAGGGAAATCAAAGTATAGAAGTTTATTTAGAAAAAAAAAAAAAAAAATTGCATTTAATGGGAATAAATGATTGAGTTTAGGAAATAAAGCCAAAGTTAGAAATAATTAGAAAAATATGAAATAAACATTTTTACATTCAAAAACTGTTGTAAACCCAGCCCCGGCTAAAAGCTTAAAGGGGCAGTCTGACACTTTTATTATATCCAAATAGTAACTCACGTTAAGTTGCCACTTTACATAACCTTAAAAGCTTAAGTTAGTCAACTAGGAATATTAATTAATACTTAAGTCTAATGTTAGAAAATTCACAATCGTAGACTAACATTAATTATGATTTGGTTTGATAAAACTAGATAAATATATAGTCCAATGAGATATCATAATTGGCTTGTATGATCATTCCAGAATTTATCTAATATACTTTATTTTATATAATTTAGGTTGATGACAAGTGTGAGCTTGAGTCTTTAATAAGCTTTAAAGTTGATTGGACCTTCAATGGGAGGGCCCAATAATTGATATATATTGGCTAGACCATCTTTCCAAAATGCAATTATATAATGAACCTCATTTTGAAGTCAATATTCTAAAGCAAATTCAAGAAATTTAGAAACTATAATAGAATCAGGTTTTCCTAATATTTAATCTTTAAATTTAGTATTATATAATCAATATGTAGATCTTGGGATTAATTGTTAGAATTGAGTGAAATTCATGTTAGAATTCCTACAAATTAAACCTAAAAATAACTTATATTAGAGGTTGGTACAATACTTAAAAATGAAAAAAAAAATCGTATGATTCAAAAATAACGAAAATGAACGAAATGAAGCTAGCCATAAAGAAGCTGGAAATTTGTCCAAGGAGCACTTCAATTATTTACGTAACAATTTCAGGAATTGTAGCTAGATGAAATTGAAGAGGTTTTTGGCACAATAATGTGCTCCTCGGAGAGTGGCTTTGAAATAAAGTAATAAAACTATGGACAGCTAGGTATGAATGACGTTATGTGAACACATTACTAAATTAAATAACTCANCTTGTCTATAATGATAAGGGTGCTTTAATTCAAGTATTGAGGTCTTATCGTTGTTAAACGCATATATATTGTCAATTATATGTTTATGATTATTAAGAAGAAAGTATGCTGGGTTATTTTGCAAAGATTAAAAGTCAAATGGCTTGAATTTCAATTAAGCAAAATGTAATACACTGTCATTTTATACAGTGTAACAAACTATAAATATGTTTGTTTTCTGTTAAAGACTTAGTTATTAAAAAATCAATGAATTTCAGAATATTCATCTTTCTTCTCAGCTCTGTTTTTTGTTTTTCTTGGTTTCTTTAACTTTCTTGATTCTTCATCTCAATACTGAATTTCTACATGGTATCAGAGCCCTAGACAAGCGTCTATGGTTAATAGCTTTGAATCTTCAAGTTTGAATTCATAATCAACTGATATGGATAATGTTAACACCAACTTTACTACCTCAAACACTACACCCTCTTTACCAACGATTTCGGTGAAATTGCTGGAGAAAAACTACTCATTTTGGCGTTCGCAGATCCTACCAGCTCTGGTCTCCCATGGAATCGATGATTTTGTTACCGGAGAAAGAATCTGTCCTCCTTCATTTGTGTTCGATAAAGCTGATGAATCTGGGCAAACTATCAAGAAGTCAAACCCTAACTATTCCTCTTGGAAAAAGATCGATCAATTCCTGGTGAGTTGGTTGTATTCTACACTTTCAGAATCAATGTTTCGTCATGTTGCTAAATGTAGCACTGCTTATGAGATTTGGAGTACTTTAGAGCTTCATTTTCAATCTGTTTCTAGAGCTAGGACTCTGCATCTTAGAAATTTGTTGCAATGCACTAAGAAAGAAAATTGTACTGTTAGTGAATATGTGTTGAAAATGAAGGATTTGGGAGATGAACTGATAGCTAGTGGTGTGAATATAACTAATGAGGAGTTGTTACTCTATATACTGGATGGCTTAGGGCTGGAACATGACGCAGTAGTGGCCAATTTGACCTCCACTAGTAGTCAAACGACACCACAAGAGGCTCAATTTTTATTGCATAAACATGAAATTAGGCTTGAAAGGCAACATAATGTGTTCTCTAACTTTCATGAAGCTTTTCTGGTGTCCAAACAGCAGAGTCAAACTGATTCTTTTTCAGGTCCTCATCATGTCAATCCTACCTTAACCCCAAACTCTCAGCCTCAAATACACTCCCAGCCTCAACCATCCCTCTCACAATTCAATCCTAATACTTGTCAGTTTACTGGAAACAATATGAGTCAAGGCTTTTCTAGATCAGGCTTTGGTCTGCCACATCAACAATCACTCTTTCAGTTTCCAGTGACGAGTGAAGGTTTTAATCCTTTTAATCAGTACCAGGTTTATAACTCACAATTAGTGCGTAGTAGGGGATGAGGAAGGGGTTATTTTAGACCCAAACTGATCTGTCAAGTCTGTGGTAAAGGTGGACATTCTGCCCTGCAGTGTTACCACAAATTTGATCATACTTACCAATACCAAAGTTTTGGAGTTGCTAGAGTTGGTTCATCTAATAATTCTCTTGGCTATAATGTTGAATCTAGTTCTCAAGGATCTTCCCACTTCAATGCCTCCCAAAGCCCAGCTCAAATTCCTCAGTCAAACAACTCAGCACAAGCACTTCTGATGACAAAGACTACTATGGTAGATCAGTTATACAACAAGTCAGCCTCTACTTCTTACAATGGTTCTGGATTTTCTGGAGTTTATCAGCAGAATAATAATTACCCTCCTCCACAAAATCTGACCTCTCAAGTGTTTTCACCCACAGTTGGATCCTCTAGTGTTACTTCTTTACTTGAAGGAAGTCAGTCTTATTTGTCCTCTGCACATGATTCTCATAGTATACCCATTGCCAATCCTCATACAGTTATGGATCAGACCTGGTATGTTGATTCTGGAGCAACTAACCACATGACAGCAAATATGAGTAACCTGGTTATCAAGGACAATTATCAAGGTGGCTCCACAGTTCAAGTGGGCAATGGACAAACAATTCCAGTCTCCCAAACAGGTGTGTCCTTTCTCAACTCACAAAATTCTCCTAGGATCTTGCATCTCAAGAATGTGTTGTGTGTACCACATATAGCAAAAAATTTGTTAAGTATATCACAAATTACTAAAGACAATGGAGTTATTGTTGAATTTCACTCTGACCATTGTCTTGTAAAGGATAAGTGCACTCAAGAGGTACTGTTGCAAGGCTTCTTGAAGGATGGTCTGTATCAGCTGAAAGGTTCTTGCTCATCTGTGGCTTCTTCTATTGGAGGTGCTTCTAGTTCTAAAGCTTTCTGTCATGTTGCTGTTGTCACCAATACAAGTACTAGTATTAGTAGTAGTGATGATAAGACATGTCATGTCCCTGATTGTTTCAGTCTTACACCAACTGTTAGTAACTCAAATAAAGAGAGTGTATCTCAAATAAGCAAGTCTGATGTACTATTGACAGCATTGTGGCATGCTCGGTTGTGGCATCCACAAGTTAAAACTCTCAAGGATATTATGAATAAAATTCATGTTCATGGTTGTTTTGATAATAAAATGTTTTGTGAAGCATGTCAATTTGGCAAAATGTCACAGACTTCTTTTCCCATTTCTGCATCCAAATCCACAAGACCTCTTGAGTTGGTGTATTCGGATTTATGGGGCCCTGCTCCAATTTGCTCTTCCGAAGGTTTTAAATATTATATATTATTTGTGGATGACTATAGTAGATACATGTGGATATATCCACTTAAGCTTAAATCTGAGGCATTTAAAGTTTTTACACATTTTCATAAGTTTGTTGAGAATCAGCTGGATGTTAAACTCAAGACTCTGCAAACTGACTGGGGAGGTGAATTCAGGTCTTTTACTGAATATTTAAAAGAGCATGGCATTGGTTTTAGACATCCATACCCTTATCTACATCAGCAAAATGGTAGAGTTGAAAGGCGGCATAGAACAATCACCGAATTTGGATTAACACTGCCAGCACATGCTAGTATGCCTTTGTGTTTCTGGTGGCAGGCCTTCTGTACAGCCGTTTACATTTTTAACAAACTTCCTTCATCTGTTCTTCAGGATCTCTCTCCTTACCAACAATTGTTTCAGCAAGAACCAAACTATGGTGAGCTAAAGGTATTTGGCTGTTCATGTTACCCTTACATCAGACCATATCAGAAGCAGAAATTCTCCTATCACAATGAAAAGTGTCTTTATAGGTTATAGTCTTGCACATAAAGGGTATAAGTGCCTTTCCTCCACAGGAAAGGTTTACATAGTGAAACAGGCAAAGTTTGATGAGACTATTTTTCCATTTAAGCTTGGTTTCAAATGTTATCTTATTAAGGATGAAACTGCAGGAGGGCTCAATTCTCATACTAATACAGATAGTTTTTTGTCCTCATGGAATCTTGGTAATTGCTTGAACAAAAGTAATGTTTCTTCTGTTACTATGGTAGCATCGTCTGACATACTGCTGCAGTCCAAACTGCTCCTCCTTTTAGTTCTACAGCAGATGTTCATACTATTGATACAGTTCAGCCTACTCCTCTTTTTAATTCTACATCAGATGTTCATGCTACTGATGCAGTTCAGCCTATTCATACTACTGATGCAGTTCAGCCTATTCCTCTTTTTAATTCTACAGCAGATGTTCATGCTACTGATGCAGTTCAGCCTATTTCTCCTGTTAGTTCTACAGCAGATGTTTATGGTAATTCATCACTGTTTTTCAGCTCATCTAATGATACAGCTGCTGATACAATTCAAACAAATGTATATGAAGCTACTGATGCAGCTCAGATTACTCTAGGGTCAGTAATCCTGGATTCTACTACTATCTCTCCGTCAGAAGAACCATCTGTTTTCATTGATCAACTGGAACCTTCTTTCAATCAACATTATAATGCACATCCAATGCTTACTAGATCAAAAACCCAGACCTTTTTGAAGCCTACTAAGTCACAATCTCAAGGCTGTTCTGGATATGCATATCTCTCTACTCTGTGTGTTCTAGCTTAACCAAAAACTGTCTTAGAAGCTCTGCGAATTCTAGAATGGAAGGTAGCAATGAATGATGAGTTTTCAGCTCTGGTGCAAAACCAAACCTGGGAATTAGTTCCTTTCTCTTCCAATATGCATGTTGTAGGATTCAAATGGGTATTTAAAACCAAGCTGAAATCTGATGGCACTCTTCAAAAATACAAGGCACGATTAGTGGCTAAAGGCTTTCAACAAACTCCAGGTTTGGATTATTTCGATACATTTTCTCTAGTTATTAAACCTGCCACTATAAGGATCATATTCTCACTTACTGTTCATAATGGTTGGGATATCCAACAAATTGACATTAACAATGCATTTCTGAATGGAGATCTCACAGAGACTGTGTTCATGTTTCAACCTGAAGGTTTTACTGATCTTCAACACCCCAAACATGTTTGTAAACTCAACAAGGCCCTCTATGGCCTAAAATAGGTGCCAAGAGCCTGGTTTGACAAGTTAAAGGCGGCTCTTACTGATTGGGGTTTTCTTGGTTCAGTTTTTGACACCAGCCTATTTTTCTTTAAAAAGGAGTCTCACATAGTGTATTTACTAGTGTATGTGGACGATATTCTCATTACTGGGAACGATTCTGCATTGATTACTCAAATAGTTACAGATTTAAACAAGAAGTTTGCTTTGAAGACTTTAGGGTCTGTTAACTATTTTCTTGGCTTTGAAGTGCAAAGAGACAAGTCAGATTTGTTGCTTTCTCAATCAAAATATGCTCTTGATCTATTGAACAAAGCTGGAATGGCAGAATGTAAGCCTTGCAATACACCTATGGCCACTGGTACAAAACTGATGAAAGAAGACAGTGAAGTTTTTGATCAGCCCTCTCTTTATCGGAGTCTTGTGGGAGGTCTTCAATACTTGACTTTGTCTAGACCTGATCTGTCTTTTGCAGTGAATAGATTGAGTCAATTTTTACAGTCTCCTACTACAAATCATTGGGCTACGTGCAAGCGAGTACTTCGATACATTAAAGGCACCCTACAACATGGTTAACTCTTCCAAAAACATCAGAATTTTGCTCTGGAAGGCTATGTTGATGTTGACTGGGCAGGTGATGTTGGTGATAGGCGATCCACAACAGGATATAACATATTTCTTGGTGGCAACTTAGTACAATGGGTGTGTAGAAAACAGAAAGTGGTGTCTCTCTCTTCAACAGAGGTTGAATATCGGGCTCTTAGTCAAGCAGCCACTGAACTTGTTTGGATCCAAAATCTGTTTCAAGAACTTGGCATCCCAATCAAGAGTATTCCAATTTTGTGGTGTGATAATATGAGTGCAGGAGCACTATCTTCTAACCCTGTTTTTCATGCTAGGACAAAACATATTGAGATTGATGTCCATTATGTGAGAGAACTAGTTATTGATAAGAAACTTGTTGTTCAATATGTTTCCTCTGAGTTTCAAACTGCGAATGTGTTAACAAAGGCACTTCCTGCTCACAGGTTTCAAGTTCTTAAAGAAAAGCTTACTGTTATGTCTTCTTTGCCAGCGTTAGTTGCTACAATCAAAGACTAATTAAGTCTTATATAAACTGAAGTCAATATGTTACAGAAAGTTGTGTTTTCATATGCAAACTGAAGTTGCAGAAAGTTGCTTGACTGAAATGTTGAGTAGTGTAGCAAACTGAAGTTGCAGAAAGTTGTGTTTTCAGATGCAAACTGAAGTTGCAGAAAGTTGTGTTTTCAGATGCAAACTGAAGTTGCAGAAAGTTGTTTGACTGAAATGTTGAGTAGTGTAGCAAACTGAAGTTGCAGAATGTTGTTTGACTAAAATGTTGAGTAGTGTAGCAAACTGAAGTTGCAGAAAGTTGTGTTTTCAGAGGAAGATAGTGTAATTTACGGGGGAATGTTGAGTAGGTAGAATGTTGAAGCACGGTAAAAGCGAAGATAAGTTTAAAGAGGAAGATAGTGTAGTTTACGGGGAAATATTGTGAAGGAAGAATGATAAAGAATAGAAGGAGTGTTCTATTTATGGGGGAATATTAAGAAGAAAGTATGCTGGGTTATTTTGCAAAGATTAGAAGTCAGATGGCTTGAATTTCAATTAAGCAAAATGTAATACACTGTCGTTTTATACAGTGTAACAAACTATAAATATGTTTGTTTTCTGTTAAAGACTTAGTTAATAAAAAATCAATGAATTCCAGAATATTCATCTTTCTTCTCAGCTCTGTTTTTTGTTTTTCTTGGTTTCTTTAACTTTCTTGATTCTTCATCTCAATACTGAATTTCTACAATGATCAACTAATTTTGTTGTGTTTATGATTAATTAGCTGATGATAATGTATGATTTTCTTGTTCAATTTAGCTCTTGTAATCAAAACAATGAGTGAATATGAAAATACTCTTGTACTTGATGTGCCATTTTCATAAAATTTCTTGTCTTGTGTTAGTAAATAAAATATTTGGCATCATTTACACCAATAAGAGATACTCAAGCCATGAAAATTACCAAGCGTATTCACTTTGCCTCCTCACCAACCAATATGAAGCCCAAATGAGTTCATAGAAATTGGACGTAATGAGAAATCCACATATTTAGGTCAAAACTTGGGATATTTTAGTGAGAAGATAAATGGTGTTCAGTGTTGTATTCTAATGAAAACTGGTTCATAGCAACTCTAGTCCAAATGAGCCCTTTTTACTTATTTGAAAAGCCCACTTTGAAATTTGAACAAATAGCATTCACCCCATGAACTTCCTGTCTCTGTCAACCAATCATTTAGTAAAGCCCTAGCCCTGAGGAATTTTTTTTGGTTAATGTGTGCAATAATCTGCATTCTTTGCAATCCTCTTAATGAAATTTGTTTTTATTCACTTGTAAACATTATAGACATGATATTTGACAATTTGAGAGATTAAAACACAATAGCAAGGTGGATGTGGGACTTCGGCTCAACCCAACCCCTCGGGAGGCATGGCTTGGGAGTGGCCTAGGCCCTCCTTCTAACGTCAATTATTGATATATATCGACCCAGACATATGGTATGTGAGTTTCAAAGGTATTGTCCGTTTTGGACCTGGGGCCTATGCTTTTTTATCCTAAAAAGGCCGTTTTGGCCCTCAAGACCTACACATTTTTGTCCTGAAAATGCGCCTATCGTGGTGGATATCTTTGTGCTATATAAACGACCAAAACCCTTGTCTCTTAACGCTGTGATGTGGGTATCCTTATGTATATAAGGACTAAGACCCTCGTCTCCTAACTGATATGGGACTTTGATACCAACACTTAGAAATTATTTTTTGGAGGGTTCAGTATACATAAAATATTAGGATTATTTGCATAGAGAAAATCCATAAGTAAAAGAAGTACCAATCGATATAATATATTTTATAGTTTAAAATATATTTTTATTTATAAAATGGAGAAAAATAGAGATACCCAGATTAGAGTTGGGCATTTGGGACAGGGTCCAAAAACCTGACCCAAAAACCGGTCCTAGTAGGCCTGGTCCCAAACTAGGCCTAAGGAGGAGGGCTCGGTCCCTTCGTTGGGCCCTCCTCCAAGGCCTGGGCTTAGATCGGTCCCAAGCCCAGCCCAAACCCTTTTGGTTTATTTTTTTTAACCTCCTAGACAATTACATAATCCCCTATAAATTTTGAAATGATAGAAATTGTAGAGGTTAAAATAAAGTTTACAAAATTTAAAAATTTACATTTAAAACCGTTGGTTGCTGCCCCTGAAATTACATAAACTCTTACAGAATTTTATTTCGCCCCTAAATTAAAAAAAGATAGGGAGAAAATGAAATTTTGCAAACACATAGGACTGGTCCAGGCCCATAAGCGTTGGTCCCAAATGGAGCCATCCCAATGGGACCAGCCCCAAACGGGCCTAGGCCCGTGCTTGACCAGCTCTACCCGATGTATATATAATCCTCAATGTTCTCTTTTGAATATGAAGAGTTATTTACGTACAAAAGTCAAAGAGCCAATTAACTGTGGGCCATAATAATACAGCATATCTATTTTTGACAAGAACCACATTTGTGAAAGTATATGTATAGAATTTCTTTATAATAAGATAACGCATGCACTTGGATAAGACAAACTTAATTGATATAATACTCATTTGAAACTGGAAGTTTATAACGCATGTTATATAATCATAATTATGCACAATTAATTTCTTAACCTAATCCTTAATCATTAATTCGAGATGACGAATTCCAAAATCCAATCAATTTGATTCAAAATAGTGACCGCGCGTACCTTTAATTGCCTTGTCATCCCATGTCACTAGGGTTGTGGAGAATATATACATAGGAGGAGAAATGGAATTGGGCCATATTAACTAAGACTTTAATCATTTGTTAAGTAGTTATAACATTATGGAAACCTTGATTAAAAATAGCACTTTGTGCTTGGAAAGTTGTGTTAAAATTTTAATAATTGAAAAGTGGGAACACTAGAGCTTTAATAAAGGTTGGTGATAATGCTTTAGCTCCGGAAATTAATTTTGCTTTTTGGTTTTGGTTAATATAAAATATGCAAGATGTTTTACAATTTGGCTTTTGTTATTATCGAATTTGCAAGGTGCTATAATTTAAGTGTTTGTTAAAGATTGTTTGTAGTTTATTGTTGACAAAGAGTGACATCCATAAACCGCAAAATACGGGGCTGATAGTGATTATTTTTCAACAATCTTCTCATCCTCTTTTGGTCTCCTCTCCCACCAACATCACACCAAAAATTCCCAGAACTTTTTTATTTCAATCCTTAATCCAATTTTTTTCGAGTATCACATCTTTTACAAAAGTTAATTACACATAATGAAGATTAGAGCCTGGTTACAAATTTTAATGCCCCTAAAAAGAGTAACTTTCGTGTTTGATTATTACATGTTTTGGAATGTCTCTAAAAATATTTTTATAAAAAAGTTGGAATAATTTGATGTTCCTAAGTGAATATCTCTATGTTTGCAAGCTAAATAAATAATACACCATTGGTTAATTGAAAAGTGATTAAATTATTCTAATACCTATTAATTTCTAAGATATGTTGTATCATCTCCAATGTAAAAGTTGAGATAGATATTCAAAAGTTATTATAAACTATAATAAGTAACCTATTATTTCTAAGAACAATACTTCACATATTTTCTCGCACAAATCCAATAACACTCCCACCACACCCCAGGCAACGTCAGCGGAGAAAATTCATTAGAAATAAAAATCATTGCAATGTTAGACTTATGAAAAAAGTTTATTAATATGTGAGATTTGTTTCTCAACATATTTTTATTGGAATTTTACGGAAGAATTTTACAATAGACTTTCACATACTCCAAGGGTCGAAGCGAGTGAATGTTGCAAGGTCACCATCCTTGTGAAATATGACTATGTTGTCGTTGACTTTACAAGTTAAATATACGTGGATTTCATTGTGATGGCAATGAAAGGGATAACCAATAACATATATCTCGTCTTCATATATATATTATAACCCTATGCTATTTTGAGGAAAAGTTATAACTTGGACTCTATTGTATTTAAACAAAACTCCATCCTTTAATCTATACATTACCATATACAGCGAGCTACAACACCGAAATTGCACCGAAACACGTGACCCCTGATTCAGACTCGCCACGTAAGACACGATAAGACTTTTGTAAATGGACGGTCGTCCAACATTTTCGAACGGCCGTCCACCTCAATGGACCACCGTCCATAATAGATGGACTGGCGTTGATAAGCAATACAATTTTGGGTGTGTTTGGTTTAGTATTTTGGATAGATTTTAGGGATAGTATTGGGTTATTGGATATGGGTATTACGAGGTAAATTTTAAAATTTATAAAAAAGCCCTTAGGTTTACTAATTTACATAAAGACCCTAGCATGAAAATGACAAAACACCCCCACCATCTGCAGTGTCAGATTCCGGCCACCACCGCCGGAATCTGGCCGAAAATTTCGTTACGGCACAGACTTGTCGGATCTGTGCCGTAACACGTCGTTATGGCCTTTTCCGGCTAGATCCATGTGGATCTGGCCGGAAAAGGCCAATCTACCGTTTGTTTTGGCCGTCGACGGCCGGAAAATGCCAACGACGGCCATCTTTGGCCGTCACGACGGCCAAAGATGTGGCCGTCGTTTTCGGTCAACGACGGCCAAGATTTGGCCGTCGTTGACCGTCAACGACGGCCATTTCTTTGGCCGTCGCTGACGGCCAGATCTGGCCTTTTCCGGCCAGATCCGTGGTGGATCTGGCCGGAAAAGGCCACAGCGGTGAACTTCCGGCCATTTCTGGTCGGAAGTTTGGCCGTTGTACAGATTCCGGCTATCACCGACGGTGGTGGCCGGAATCTGACAAGTTGGGTTGATGGGGGTGTTTTTGTTAATTTTTAAACTTTTTTTTAGGGGGTATTTAGTGAAATTAATAACTTTATGGGGTTAAAATGTAATTTAAAAAAATAGGGTAATATTTTGAGAATATTGTACCAAACGCTATTTGAAAAATAGGATCCAGAATAGGGATAAAAATATTACACCAAACGCAGCCTTTTTTTTTTTTTAACTAAAAACAAAAAAGAAGATGGACGCCAGTCCATCTTATGTGGATGAAATGGAGGCCATCCACATAAGATGGACTGGCGTCCATATGGTTGTAAACATTTTTAAATTTCAACTTCAACTACATCTTTGTCACAACTTCTTTTATCAAGCTCTCGTTCTCTATCTCGTCTCTCTCCTTATCAACTATGTGGGTTTGATACCAAAACACTTGTCTCATGTCCCAGTAACTACAACAACGTTAATGTCAAGAGAAGACAACGTTACTGGTTCCATTCCTCCGACTCTTAGTAACTGTTCACAGCTTGTTTCACTCCACTTAAGCTTCAATTTTCTCTCTGGAACTATCCCTTCAAGCTTGGGGGCTCTGTCTAAGCTTCAGGATTTGAAGCTGTGGTTGAATAATCTCCATGGGGAGATCCCACAGGAGCTTGGTAACATTTAAACATTGCAGACATTGATTCTTGACTTCAACCAGTTGTCGGGACCAGTGCCTTCTGGTTTAAGCAACTGCACCAATTTGACCTGGATCTCATTGTCGAATAACCAGCTGAGTGGTGAGATTCCTCGGTGGCTTGGCAAGCTTTCGAACCTCGCGATTCTCAAGCTCAGTAACAACTCCTTTTATGGTAGCATCCTGCCGGAGCTGGGTGATTGTAGGAGCTCACTATTGTGCTTTCAAGCATCTCTACAGCTTGTAAGCAAATAGCTTCTTTGGTTTAGAGAGCCAGCATTTCCAACTTGACTAGCGTTCAAAGTGCTGTCAACGTTCAGGGGGAGGACCAGAAGAAGCTTGATGTTGTTTCAAATGAGGTGGTGTTCAAGGTGCTGTCAACGTTCAAGGGGAGGACCAGAAGAAGCTTAATGTTGTTTCAAATGAGGTTGGTAGGGCTTGCATTGGGAGTTAATCATCTTGGCTCAATATAATGAGTCAGACTCTACCCAAAGGTTCCGAATGCCCATTCGCAAAGCCATCTCCACCGTATGGTAGATTGCATAAAGTTTCACTTTCCAAATCTCTTTCCACTCAACCGTTTTCCAGAAAGCCCAAAGAAGATGGCCGAAAAAGTCCCATGCTATCGCAGCCGCAACAACCTCTATTGCTACTGAACTGTCTGTGTTCACTTTTGTTTCCGGAGGGTTCGAAGAAGAGTAAGATTCAGCCATTTATGGCTTAGCAGGGTGACCGTGCACTACCCAAAACGGAGTGCAAAAAGAGTCCATAACTCTCAGTTTAATTTGAGAGGAAACCGAATGCAGTCTCAGTTTGACTTCCTTTATAGGGACGGTCGTTCGCATAAGATGGACTGCCGTCCATCGTTTGTAATTTTTTTTTTTTTTAAAAAATTACTTTTTATAGACCCTCGTTCATTCCATTATGAACGGTCGTCCAGGAGTATGAACGACAGTCCAAAACCGTTGGACGACCGTCTATTTAAGTCAGTGTTCTATCGTCTAACGTGACGACATCCACGTATTTTGGTGTAATTGTTCGGTACCAATCTACCGGTGGATATAACATTTTTGTTCATTATATCCCCATATCCATCCATTAATTAATATTCACCTTATTTCCATACTGTTCCAACATCTTTCATTTTATCCAGCCTCCTCCATAATTTCACTTTAAATCATATACTATATGTTTGTCCTTATGTTCACATAATCATTTAATTTAATAACTTGTGAATCTCCTAAATAAATGGGATAGAATTTTATCTATAATAATAATTAAAAAAAAAAAAAGAATTTGTCCCACTATTTACACAAAAATTCCGGGGGCCCCCCACATGTCCATTCTTTAACATCACCCCCATGCCTTTCACCCTTCCTCCTTGGTCTTGGTGTAGTTGTCTCAATCTCCTCCGTGATTCCTCTCTGTCCTCTCACTCTTCATTTCCACAAAATTAAAAAAACTAATCACTCTCACTCTTCTTCGTTTTCAACATCGATCAATCATGAAGAGCAACACGAACACGAAGCTGATTCTCCTCCACCCTTCCATCCATAAACCCTCCTCCGCTCACCACCACCGCTTTTACCTTCTCTTCTTCATCGCTTTCTTCACCTTAGTCTTCACTCTCACTTTCTTCACCACCGCCCTCAACCCCGCCGCCTCCACCAATATATTGACGTCTGCCACGAGCTCCGGCAGCCTTCCGTCAACCATCACCACCGCCCTCCTCCACTACACCTCCACCTCTAACTCCACCATGTCTCCAGCCGAGCTTACCTCCATTGCCAACACGCTCTCAACCTGTTCTCCCTCTTGTAACTTCCTCATTTTCGGTCTCACCCACGAGTCCCTCCTCTGGAAGTCTCTAAACTTCCAAGGCCACACGATCTTTCTCGACGAAAGCGAGTTCTTAGTCCAATCTTTTGAGAAAAACCATCCGGATGTCGAGATTTACGATGTTCAATATGTCACCAAGGTCAAGGAAATGAGACAACTTTTGTCGTTTGCGAGAGGTCATGTGAGAGACGAGTGCAGGCCAGTTCAAAATCTTCTATTTTCTGACTGCAAATTGGGAATCAACGACATGCCGAATCATCTATATGACATCGATTGGGATGTAATTTTAGTGGATGGTCCACGTGGCTACAACTCGGCCGCTCCAGGGAGGATGGCTCCGATATATTCGGCGGCTGTAATGGCGAGAAGCAGGAGGGGAAAGGAGAAGAGGACGCATGTGTTTGTGCATGACTTTGATAGGGAAGTTGAGAAAGTTTACAGTGAAGAGTTCTTGTGTACAGAGAACTTGGTGGAGACTGTGGATTTATTGGGGCATTTTGTACTCGAGAAAATGGAGGAGAACAAGTTTGAGTTTTGCAGAAATTCAACATCGTCGTCATTACCATCATCATCAGAAGATGGCGATGATGATGATGAATGATTTAGATGAGAACTGAGATTATAATTGTATAATTACATACTTAATTTACCTTTTCTTTTTGCTTTTTTAATATAAGAGGTTAATTCAAGTGTAACTGTACATGTCTAAATTTTCATGTTTTGAAATTTAAAATTTGAATCTTTAAGAGACCCAAGTAAATATTTGAACAAAATCCCAAAAAAATCCAGAATCAAAGATTAAAAAATTCCTCATTTACTTTGGATCTTCTCAGCTACCAAACACGGTTTCGGTGACGGTAACGCTAGATGAGGATGGTTGTTAGAGAAGCATGAACTGAAATGAACATGCGGTAACTTGTGCATATCTTTCAAATTTTCTAAGATTTCGAATCTGGGGAACTGTTTATGGGTTTTCTGTACGCGCTTCAAAGCGTATGTAAAAAGACGCGTTCTGTTATTGGAATTGAAGCGCGTTTGTAGATGAAGAAGATTCTTAGAAGTAGTGGGATTGGTGAGTGGAGAGAAGATCATGCGAGGCAGGGTCGGGAAGGATTTTGTTTGGACATATTTAAATCCGGCTTTAATTTATGTTCACGTGATCCACGTGAGTAAAAAGCGTACGTTTCGCCGTTTCGGCCAGGGAGGGGAAAAGCTCTGTTTCACCTGTCGGTGCCTTTCATTTTCAAGTGTTGATGCAACAGTCTCTTTTGAGAAATATCACATTTAATTTAACCCCCCTTTATTTATTATTATTATTTTTTTTTTAAAGATAAAGAAGTTCTGTTCTGACGGAGTGCCTCTTGCCACTTGGAGCTTTTGGTTGGAGGATCGTTATCGTATTCTACGTATGTTCAATGTTGAATAACAATTTATGTAGAAGTCTTGGGGTCTTTTCGGAGTTTTTTTTTTTTTTTTTTTTCACCGGTTTTAATGGATTTTTAATTAAACTATTTTTGAGGTATTTAAAAAATATTATTTGTTTGATTTTTATGTACTAGTTTTAACGGGTTCAAAAACCTATCCACTACAAAATCATCTCAATTATATTAAAAAAAAAATTTAACTATATTATGCTCGTCTCCAACTATATTAAATATAAAATAATTTTAGACAATTATAAAAAAATTATTAAAATCTCATTTCTAGATGGTTTTTTAGAGAATTAGGACTACAATTTTTCAATCATTCCAGATGCTGCAAAAAAAATGGTAAAGAAGTATAAAAGACTTTATTAAATCTGAAGTTACAAAATGCTAATAAATAAAAAACAAATAAAGAACCGTTACCTTGTAATTGAAAAAATAAAACTCTAAATTGGGGTATTTTTATGGATATATATGTAAATTTATTATTTTAAAAAATTATTAAAACCACTAGAAATTAAACTTTCAAATACAGATTGGATGTTTTAAAAACTATTACTAAAAATTTCTTAAAACTATTACAATAATTTACCCTCAAAATTACTACAATAGTTTAATCTCATAAACGCTATCATCAAACTCCTAAGGGACTCCTAAGGGATTTAATGAACCAGGCTGTATAATGTGAATGATGTTCTTGGAATTTATAGGAACAGGCTGATTCAATCAGGTTTCTGTAAGGATACGATAGAGACGCTGCAACTACTTTTGATTACTGATTTTTACACTTTGTAATAAGAAAATGACAAAAACAACCCATGTAATGTAATAAATAAGAATTATGTACTAGGAATGACAACAGTGGACATTAAGGCCCTTTGTTTCAATATTATACCTCTATCTTATTCTACTACTATATCCTAAAAATAAAAAAATGTGTTTGTCTCAATATTCTCAAAATCCTATTTTACTTTATTCATCTCACAAAACATTAATAATTACTTTTTTCGATAACCTAATTTTACATTTTTCAAAATACTATTATAAAAATTATCAAATAATGAACTAAATGAAACCTAAATATATGATATTTTCATCATCAACTATTTACGATAAGATTTCTTATATACTAGCATTGATTTCTTAACCACCATTTGGTGATCGAATGGTTAACTATGATTTTTAGGTGTATTACTAAAGAGATTCTAAGTTCGATTCACCTTGATTATTAATAGATGTGTTAATAGGAGTAATCATTAGAGGCTTACTCGATCGTTAACTTCAGGGTTTCAAAAAATTAGTTAAAATGCATTAAAATTAGCTCAGACATCTTGATTAAAAAAAAAAAAAAAAAAAAAAAACCATTGATTAGTTATGTAATATGTGATTAAAAAGTTAATGTATGTGAACTATAAGCTATTGTAAATACCTTGTTTAATTATACATACTTCAATTCCTTCTGAAAATCGTAAACCCAAATGATCGTTACCATTTTCAAATAACTCTATCTTGCTATATACTACTGCAATATGAAATCCACTTTCATTATCCGAAATTTTCAAATTTAAATTGTTTTTATCAGTTACTCACCTTAATTATATTATATCTGTTACCATTAAAGACCTCCATGAATTCAAATATAGGTCATTCATTTATTCTAAAATTCATCTACTTATATGAAAAATTTAATATCCCAATGAATTCAAAATTTATATCTGGTTTGTTGATTGCCTATTTCTCTGATTCTAGAATATAAATTTAAAGGGATATTATGAATATTGAAGGAAAATGTTATATGAAATTATAAGAAAAAAATAAAAATTTCAAAATAAGCAAAAAATGAGACAAAACTCTGGTAGTTACCATTAAATTTAACAGGAAAAAATTAAAGGACATAAATACCCCTACACTAATATATGAAAATCATATTTGTTTTAAGAAAAATTAATATGATTATAAAAATTAAAAGATTCAAAGTATTAAGATATGTTGATGCGAGATTTTTGACACCAATAATCGACACTGCGTAACGTTGATTGGTCAAGAGACATACATGATTATGGATAAAATGTAGAGTATGCAATGAGAGCTTTTTAAAGTGGTTCGGATGCTAAGGTAGAAGTCCTACGTCCATTGCTAATTGTATAGGATTGTGGGTCAGATCGCAACAGCGGACTGACTTACAAATGATTAGGGAAAAATAAATACAAAGCTACAAGAGAGAGAGAGAGGAGGATGAGAGACGAGAGAGAGAGAGAGCTAATCAGAGTGTAAATGGCCGAATCCCCTTAATGAAGGGGTCTTCCCCTTTTTATAGTGAGATGAGTGCAAATAAATATTAAATCCGTGGGTTGGTGTGAATGTCGGACATAAATCCGGCTTTACGTCACATTACCCACCTTCTAAGCTAATTTCACGCGATTTGGAGCAGGGAATGGACACGTGGAAGTAACAGCGTCTGGCCGGCCTGACGTGCGATTACCGTTCTGACGGGAGTAGGTCAACTCATCACGTGATTTCCCACGTCAGCCCTTGATTTCCCAAGCATAACACAAGTCCCCTAGTTTTAAGGTTTGAGGATCGAACCTTGGAAACTAACTATGCTGCGACTGGAGATTCTGATAATTTCGACCTGAATGAAAGAAGCTCGGGATAGGGTTTTTGCGAACACGACCTCGCACAAACCTCGCCCAAACAACCTGACAACCGTCGCCCAAGCGACTGACTTCATCGGGCGTTCCTTACTGCCTTAGAGATGGAGATTAATGAGGTCGTTTCTGCGCTGACAGGCACTCTGCGCGTGTCAGGCGTTTGCCAGGCGTATTAAATGTTTTGCGTGCGGACGCGCTACTGCTTTGACAGAGCATTAATTGCATGACACGCCCGAAACGACACCTTACACAGCAAAAATGCGGCGTGGGGCGCATTTAATGCGGAGAGAGAGAGAAACGTCGTTTTGATTCCGAGGGGCAGAAACCCGATTCGTAGTCCATATAAAAACCCAGATTTTCCAGATGAGGCCACCAGAATCCATTTGCTTTGAGCGAAAACTCTCTGCAAACCGGAAACCTTTCTTTTTCGATTGACATCTCTCCGATACCTGAAGCAAGAACCGTCCACCAAAAGGAAAGGTTTTTTCTTCCCTTTTCGCTGTCGTCAATGTCTCCTTGCGATCAGCTTTCCTACTTTCTCCCGACCAGATACTGCCCGAAGCGCCGTGATCGCAACGACGCAGTGCTACCAATGAATTTTCTATCCGGAGATACTTCTTCGCGAGGTTATAGAATCTGGTGAGGGAAACATCGTCCTAGCCTGTAATTCTTTCCATAGGCGGTCTGCGGGCGACAATCCAGTATAATGAGTGTTCGGATAGACTTTCGGGGGCATGAGCCACCTGTTGAGTTCCCTGTGGAAACGGTTGATATAGGATTGTAGGGATTCTCCCTTTCTTGCCTTATGTTACTGAGATAGCTCAAAGGCATCGAGAACTCCGATTTGCTTGGAAATGCCGTTGGAACGTCGTGCTCATCTGAGGCCACGAACTGATCGATCTGTTGGGAGCGACCTAACCACCGCTTGGCATGAGAAGTAGAGTCACGGCCAAACAACGGCCATTTTGGAAGATCCGAAACCGATAAAGCTCCATCAGGTCGTTGAACTCAACAAATGATCTTGCGGGTCATGGTTCCCATCAAAGGCCGCATGTCGGGCATTCTGAACCCTGGTAAGAGTGGAGCAGCTAACACTTCGGGAGAGAAGGGGGTGTAGAGGCGACTTGGGCTCGTCGTTTTGCTACTCTCTCAGTCTGTCTAGAGCTCGCTGCAGCTCCTCAATTTGTGGTAACGGAGCCAGTTGGGGATTGCTTTCACCCATGCGAGTCCGACCTCGGATTTATGGTCAGGAGAGTTCGGACGTCGTACTCCTTTCGCCTCGACCGGCACTTCGGTTGCTCTCGACACACGCTAGCAGAGGCGTGTGAAGGCGATGGATGGTGCGGGGTTTTTCACGACCCTCGCGGTGGTACGAACCGCCCCGCGAGGTGTGGGGACCACCGCATGATAGCCATCAAGATCGTTCTGCTGGCGGTGATAAGACTCGCCGTCCAGCACTTTTGCTTGGGTTCACCTGCGACGTGGCATGGGCAGCTCGGGATTTACTTTTCGTCGAGTCTAGCTTTGCCGGCACCCTGTCGGGCACGGTTTGTGTTCGCTGGCCCTTTGAGCGCGTTAGCTTGCTTTTTGCCACTTGCTTACCCTTACGTCTACGCGCTGCAGTGCTCGCGGCATGGGCTATTTCCCTTTGCCGCGCTTTCGCGCGACCTGCAGGCGTTTTTGGCGGTTGCACGCCCCAGTTGTTCTAGTGGCACGCCTTGGTCCAAACAGTCCAGTTTGGTTGACCGTCGGAAAGTGTGTCGAACCTCTCCAGGTAGTTTCTGATGGGGGGTCAAGCTGCGAAGCTGCTGGGATATCAGCAGCATGTTGTGGAACTGGAAGTTTTTGGAAGAGGTATCCCCTTGGGTCAGGCGAACCCCTTAACGTGTGATTGGCTTGCTCAGGTTCAGATTGGCGGGCCATTTGTGCTGTAGGACCATAGGTTAGAGATTCCCGATGAAGGATGAACACTAAATTTGGCCTCCTTCTAGCGCCAAACTGTTGTGCGAGATTTTTGACATCAACTAATCGACACGTGCGTAACGTTGATTGGTCAAGAGACACACGTGATTATGGATAAAATGTAGAGTAAATGCAATGAGAAGCTTTTTAAAGTGGTTCGGATGCTAGGTAGCAAGTCCTACGTCCACTGATAATTGCATTAGTATTGTGGGTCAGGTCGCACAACGGACTAACTTACAAATGATTAGGGAAAGTAAATACAAAGCTACAAGAGAGAGAGAGAGAGGAGAGAGAGAAAGAGAGCTAATTCAGAGTGTAAAATGGTCGAATCCCCTTAATGAAGGGGTCTTCCCTTTTTATAGTGAGATGAGTGCAATAATCATCATTAAATCCGTGGGTTGGTGTGAATGTTAGGACTAAACCAACTTTACGTCACATTGCCACCTTCTAAGCTGATTTCACGCGATTTGGAGCAGGGAATGGACACGTGGAAGCTCCACAGGTCTGGCAGGCCTGACGGTCGCTTACCGTTCTGAGGGAGCAGGTCACACTCCATACGTGATTCTCACGTCAGCCTTGATTTCTCAGGCATAGCAAGTATTAAAAGAATGAAAGTATAAAAATTGAAATAAAAAACCGTTGCTGTCGCATGTACGATTGGTGAGATCCAATGAAATGCCGTTTAAGTAGAGTTTGCCACAAACCAAAGGTTAACTTATGATGTTAAAGCTTACGAAAGTTTAATACTTAACGATAAGAAAAACAAAATTTGTTGCTACCTTAATCAAATATATCATAATACCAATTTCAATGACTTGAAAAATATATATTATTAATTAAAGACCAAGCCAACTAATATTAGCATGCCAAAAGTAAACAAAACCTTGACAAAATTGTGTCAAATAAGACATATTCATATGTGTGAATATATCAATCAGAACAATTTTTTTTTTAGTTTTAAAGGGACCATATAAAGACGCCACGAAAATAAATATAGCAAAAAATAAAATCAGAGTTGACCAATAATTGAGGGATGATTGTAATTTTTTTAAATATTGTTGATTGATGTAGCTGAGTTACGTACTAAGAAGAAACTAAATTGGACTAATTACTTAAAATAACTTTACCAAGAGGTAAATTCTAAATAAAATTTATGTCTTTGATGATCTAGCTGTGATTTCTGAATATCATATCCTCTAATAAATTCATCACAAAATCAGAATAGCAATACTTGATTGAATAAAAAAATGCAGTAAAAACTAAAATTTTTACTGAAAACTGACGAGATAAGTTTATTAATTGGTGCCAGGAAAATAAATGTAAAAATTAATATTTTGAGTGCCCACCTATAAATAGACTCTCTTCGCTATTTCTCTGTTATAATGATTCGAATAATATATTAAAATTTACACAACGAATTGATGTGTTTTAATATGATTCAAAGATCAAAACATAAAGATAAATAATAATTAATTTCTGTCATGAGATTGTATATATCTCATTACTTAGTTAATTTGATCAATTACCTTTTCCAAACTCTCAATGTTTGCATGGAGTCTTTTCCACAATAAATGGGATATACTGAGTGAGGACCACTCAAAGTCTTATTGATTGCATAACCAAATAAAAAAACATGCTTGATATTCTATTCAATCAAGTGACTTTGATAAAAATAACCATTTGCAATTTATTTAGTCTAAAACTCTGTTCCCAAAATGTCTCTTTGTTGAGGCCCAGATATTTAGTCTTATACTTTGAAGCAAGCAGGCTTAGAAAGACGTGGGAGCCCAATAAGATGAGCTTAAACCCAACCCCACCCTATAAAGCTAGAAGACAAATAAAATTGGCCACGAAGCAACAACTAATTAGAAGCAAGCAAGCTGATTAATCCGCAACGATCCTACACCACACTCCTTTCAATTTAGATCACTTCAAACATAAAAGCAGGCAATATTGATGATCTTTGTTGAAGGCCAAACTGGATGATACACATTCCTTCCACGACATCGGTTGATTGACAAAAGTTTCCTCCCTGTTGGTCCATATTACTTCACTCACATCAGCTGCGTTTTTAGTATATGGTGGACTTTGCTCGACCAATTGCGGCAAATTAACTGATTTTTCACCATGTTTGTAATCTTTGGATATTAAATTGGATTAATTACTATATATTTCCGTTCTCCCGCCATTTGATCATCTAAAACATATTTGCAGAGCTGCAAACTTATGTTAGGGTTCTCTTGGAAACTTAATTCCAGTAGCAGGAGTGAAGTAAGACTAGAGAAATAAAAGGAAACGAGCGACATGTTTGTAAGTGTTTTTTTTTTTTTTTAGAAGTCTTCCTATTACTACATTAATGGTTAGAATTATAATCCAACAGAAAGAACTTCAAGGTAATCTGTATCTCACAAGACTACTATAAGCGACTGAATTATTCATTAGTGTAACATTGCAAGGAATTATATTAATCGTTGAGGGGCATGGGCAAATTCTAGGGCGCATGAAGAACAATGCACACTCCGGAGCTGATCTTTGATCAGGAAGATTATGAATACAATTTCTTCTCACGTCAAGAACCCCATTCTCGATCAGCTTCATACATGTTAGGAAGTAATGAAATCTGACCGTTGATTGTAGATGACGTGTCAGGAGTTAGTTTTATTTCTGTTACAGTGCACATGCAAAATATATACAATGCGCATGTATATATAAAACACATGTATCATTAGTAATCATCATCAATAATACAGATCTAAATTTTCTCTCTCTTTTGTCTGTTTTTCCTGCGTTTTCTGTTAGTGTTCTAAGTTGGTATCAGAGCCATTGACAAAAGTCAAGAATGGCTGATATCTCTCAAAATCCTTCACCTCTTGATAAAACAGATAATAGTTCGAGCTCCAAACACACCTTTGATTCAAGTAATCCTATCAATTCTGCTACAGTGTCATCTTTAACATTGCCTGTAATTTCACCGAAACTAACGAGAGACAACCACCGCTTCAGGAAATCGTAGATTCTTTTTGCAGTAGGAGCTCACGACCTTGAAGAACATCTCACTGGTTTAATATCGTGTCTAGCTCCTTTCGTGAAAGCTTTATTAGACGGTACACAATCAGAGGTAATCAAAAAGCCTAATCCATAATACTTACTTTGGAAGAAAACTGACAAAATGTTAGTTAGCTGGCTGTTGTCATCAATTTCAGAATCTATGTTTGCCGTGATCTCTAAGTGTCAATTTGCTACTGATATTTGGCTGACATTAGAAAAAGAATTCTTGACTGAGTCTAGAGCTAAGACACCTCATGTTAAAAACCTCTTACAAACCACAAAGAAAGATGATATGAGTATACATGATTACTTCTTAAAGATGAAGAACTATGCAGAAAACTTGTCATCGAGTAGAGTTGTTATTACTGATGAAGAGCTATTAAACTATATTCTGGATGGTTTGGATTCAGAGTATGATGTTGTCGTGGTTAATATAACAACTAGACTGGAATCTAAGGTTGATCCAATATCTGTTTAGGAAGCTCAAATTGTTTTACAAAACTTGAACTTAGGTTGGAGAAATCACATGCTGTAATGAACACAATGATTCATAATGAGTTTCATAGTAGTTCAGCTAATGTTGCTAGTGTTTCAGTGGTGAATGAGAACAAGAAAATTGAGCCTGATCAATCACCACATCTTTCTGATGATCAGTATAACATAGTGACCTCAGCTATACCACAATTTACTAAATTTAATTCCTCCTACTTACCTACTTGTCAGAATTTACCTGTCGTTGGTATATCTCAGCCTCAAACTTATTTTAGTAATCAATTTTCTGGAGGATATGGTGGTGGCCGAGGTAGAGGTCGTACAGGAGGTAGAAACAAAATTTTTTTTGTCAAGTTTGTGGAAAAGCTGGACATCTTGCCTTACATTGCTATCATCGGTTTGATGTAAATTTTACTGGACATAATTCTTATGTCAGAGGCAACTTTAATCCACCTGGTTTTATGAGATCATCTGCATCTTTAACAAAAGGACAATACACTTCTGCTCCTCCTCCTCCTCCTCCTCATTACACACAAGGCAGTGTCTCTGGACCATTACCATCGTATCAACTTGGATACCACACTCAATTCTTGCCAAATGCTGGTCCACTTTCTACATCTACTGCAAATCAGCCAACAGCTCATAATGCCAGTCAATTCAATCAAGTGTTCATGGCACAATCTCAATCTTCTAATCAAACACCTGCTGCTATCAATTATGTTGCTTCACCAACCTCTGTTCAAGATGCAGCCTGGTATATGGATTCAGGAGCCATGGATCATGTTACTTTAGATTTTTCACAGCTTACAACAAGCTTTCCCTACACTGGAAATGAACAACTCCAGGTTGGCAATGGTGAGTTGTTATCAATCTCTCATACTGGTTCTGGTACATTACTCTTCCCTGTTAAAACTTTGCACCTCAAACATATTTTATTTGTTCCTCATATCATAAAGAATTTACTTAGTGTATCCAAGCTCACTAGAGATAATGATGTTCTTGTGGAATTCTTTACTGATCACTGTGTGGTTAAGGACAAAATGTCTCAGGTCATTCTTCTTCACGGGGTACATAGAGCTGGACTTTATCGCATTCAAGTCCCAGTTCATTCACTGTGTTCTTCATCTAGTGCAGTTTTGGATCCCTCAGTCTCTTTAAAGTCCATCAGTAGCAGTCTTGTTCCTCCTGTCAGAGTCTCTAATAAGAATGTTGATATCTTGTCTACAACTCAAAAATTTATTCCACTTTTAATAAGTGTACACCTTTGAATGTTTTTGTCAATAATCAGTCTTGTATTGGTCATGTTAATCCGTTTGCTTCAACTTCAGTTGTAATTGATACATCTATTGGCAATAAATTGAATGCTTTTCCAACCTGCAAAATTGATTTTATGCTATGGCATAAACGTCTTGGTCATCCTAACATTTCAGTACTCACAAATATTCTTAAAACTCTAAAATTACCTCATCTTGCAAAACTAGACATCAAATTTTGCCAAGCCTGTCAGTATGGCAAACTACATCAGTCTACCTACCCCAAGTCTGGTTCTTATGCATCCAAACCACTTGAACTTATTCATTCAGATCTTTGGGGACCCTCACCAATCACCTCCCCTGAAGGCTTCAGATATTACATACAATTTTTGGATGACCATACTAGATTTACTTGGATCTTTCCTCTAAAGAATAAATCTGATACTTACACCATTTTTACTCAGTTCCACAAACTAGTAGAAAAACAATTTAATGCCTCTGTCAAATGTGTCCAAACTGATTGGGGAGGGGAGTATAGGAGTTTGGTCTCTTATTTTAAGGATCATGGCATACTCTTTAGGCATCATTGTCCTCATACCCATCAACAAAATGGGAGAGTAGAGAGGAACCATCGTCAGATTGTGGAACAAGGTTTAACTCTTCTTGCACAAGCTGGTATGCCAGTGAAGTATTGGTGGTTTGCGTTTCAAACCTCAGTTTATCTTACAAATAGACTTCCTTCCCTTGTCGTTGATAATCTCTGTCCTTTCCAGAAACTCTTTCATACTATTCCAAACTATTCTGCTTTCAAGATTTTTGGTTGTGCAGTCTATCCATTTCTTCGACCCTACAGTGCTCATAAGTTTAAGTTCCATACAGTTAAATGCACGTTTGTTGGGTATAGTCTTCAACATAAAGGTTATCTGTGTTTAGATCCTTCTGGTCGAGTTTATACATGTCAGAGTGTTCGTTTTGATGAGTCTAACTTCCCATTTCATACTTCCTCCAACTCTGCTTCAATATCTACAACCGCGTCGTGTGAATCCTTGCCATCTGAATCCTTGCCAGTTGTTCCTGTCTCTTTTTCTTGGTCTATTCCCACTTCAGTACCTTTAACCAATGTGTCTAGTAATGTTAGTCCTACTACATGTGATCAGTCATAATTTCTAGCAAGATCTTCTGTTTGTCCCACTACATATGCTCATTCCAACTCTCTAGGCTTATCTCCAAGTAACCCGTTTTTGTCATCTTCACAACTGTCTCCTACTCTAACTTCTTCTAAACAAATTAGTACTTCCTCTATAGATCCTTTTCCGCATTCAGACTCTATTCTGTCTCCTACAACACTTTCTTCTAATGAGTCATATGATACCTTTCCTCTGCAAGTCAGCTTACCTATACCTGCTCCTACAACTCATCATGCATAAGATAAGCCCTTAAACACTCATCCCATGCAAACCAGATCCAAGACAAAATCTCTCTAAACTGCTCTTGTGTCCACTTCATCTTGTAATGTTATAGAACTAGTTGCTAATGTTACAGAACCAGTTACTGTATCCGAGGCTCTATCTCATTTTTCATGGAAGGCAGCCATGCAGGCTGAATTTGATGCACTACAGTCTAATCAAACTTGGGAGTTAGTTCCCGTTACTTCTGACATGCATCCAGTGGGTTGTAAGTGGGTGTTCAAAGTTAAAACCAATCCTGATGGTTCCATTCAACGGCTTAAAGCAAGGTTAGTGGCGAAACGATTTCAGCAAACTCCTAGGATTGATTATTTAGAGACTTTTAGTCATGTGGTAAAATCTCCAACAATTAAAGTTATCTTGAGCCTTGCTATTAGCTACGGGTGGGACATCCAACAAGTGGATATTAATAATGCATTTTTGAATGGGAGCTCACTGAGACAGTTTACATGGTGCAACTGGAAAGTTTTGTCAGTTCACAATATCCTCATCATGTTTGCAAATTAACCAAAGCACTTTATGGTCTCAAGCAGGCACCAAGGGCCTGGTTCGATAAGCTCAAGAAGGCCTTTCTATCATGGGGGTTCTCACATTCTTTAGCTGATCACAGTCTCTTTATCTATCGACACCAAGAAGTGCAAGTCTATATTCTGGTTTATGTCAATGATATTCTCCTCACTGGCAATAATTCAAGTCTGGTTCATAAGATTGTTGCTAACCTTTGCTCTAAAAACTCTAGGTTCACTGCATTACTTTCTTCGGTTTGAAATTACAAGAGATAAGTCTCATTTGCACATAAACTAGGTAAAGTACGCAAAAGACTTACTGGTTAAAACCAAAATGCTGGATTGTAATCCCTGCACTACTCCTATGGCTGTTGGCACTAAATTAGCTCTTGAAGACAGTGAACCATTTGAGAATCCAGCTCTGTATCAGAGTATCGTTGGTGCACTTCAGTATCTCACGTTGTCCAAGCCTGATATCTCCTTCTTAGTCAACAAATTGAGTCAGTTTTTGAAGGCTCCAACGCAGTTGCACTAGCAAGCCTATAAAAGGCTTCTTCGGTATATAAAGGAACCTTAAACTATGGAGTATTATACAGTCCTAATAAAAGATTTAATCTAATCTGCTATACAGATGCTGACTGGGCTTGCAATCCTTTAGACAGACGTTCTACCAGTGGGTGCTGTGTGTATCTTGTATCTAATCTGATTCAATGGAATTCCAGGAAGCAAAAGGTGGTAGCGTTATCCTCCACTGAAGCAGAATTTAGAGCCTTAGCTCAAGGTTCCATTGAGTTAGTATGGTTTTGTAGTCTGTTTTCTGAAATTGGGCTGCCATTACCAGAGGTTCCTATCATCTGGTGTGATAATCAAAGTGCCGGATCGCTGGCTTCAAACCCTGTCTTTCATGGTAGAACAAAACATATTGAGTTGGATGCTCATTGTGTCTGGGAGCAGGTTACCTCTAGCAAAAGTGTAGTTTGTTCCTACTGAACATCAAACTGCCGATATATTTACTAAAGCCCAATCAACTTCCAGATTTGAACTACTTCGTGAAAAGCTCAATATTAAACCATCTCTTGCTGTGCATGAAGCTTATGGCTCAGTGACTTCTATGCCTTGAGCAGTTTGTGAAGTGCAGCAAACAGTGTGTTCGTGAAATGCAGCGAATAGTGAGCAATAAGTGTTCGTAGCGAGCAGCGAGTTTATGTGTGTTCGTGAAATGAAGCAAGTTTTCATGTATTCGCTTTCATGTGTTCGTGCAGTGCAGCGAACAGTGTGTTCGTGAAGTGCAGCGAACAGCGAGCAATAAGTGTTAGTGTGTTCGTAGCGAGCAGCAAGTTTTCGTGTGTTCGTGAAATGGAGCGAGTTTTCATGTGTTCATAAACTTCAGCAAGTTTTTCATGTGTTCGTGAAGTGCAACAAACAACGAACAATAAGTGTTCGGGCGTTCTGTTACTTGTTAATCAGTTGAGAAGGTTTTGTTGAAGAAAGGATGCTAGAATGTAATGAAAGAACATAATGAAGAAGTAAATAAGTGTGAGGTAAAGAAGTGTGGACGTTTTGTTGATGAAGGGATGTTAGGAAGTAATGAAATTTGACCGTTGATTGTAGATGACGTGTCAGGGAGTTAGTTTTATTTTTGTTACAGTGCACATGCAAATACATGCAGTGCGCATGTATATATAAGACACTTTAGGCATGTATCATTAGTAATCATCATCAATATTACAGATCTGAATTTTCTCCCTCTTTTGCTCTGTTTTTCCTGCGTTTTCTGTTAGTGTTCTAAGTATACACAATGTCCCGACTTTAGTGAAATAATTATTAGATGAAGATAAATTCACCAAATTTCCCAGTGTACACAACACTTGGGAACATGTCCGTACAACATATTTCCAGCAAATTTGAGCTACTATATCTTCTCCAAGCAACCTAGCGATAATGGTAATGGACCGGTTAAAAAATTGTTACTAGCATCAATAACCGAAGCTTTTTTCAGAAACCCTAGTTCATATGAGACAGCTTGTTAGTAAATTATTCATGAATAAAACTTCCTGTAACATTGAAGAAGTGTTGCCGATGCTCCTCGGTATCGGATCGGTGAATTTTCTATTAGCTAAGGTGAGATAACGTGACGGTGTAGAACCGAGAGTATCCGGGAGAGTTCGAATGAAATTATCGTTATTCAGGAAGAGTATGTCTTGGTTTAACAAGAAAATTTGGAGAGGGACAGAGCCCGAAAAGAAATTATATCCAATATCTAAAAACGACAGGCCCCTCATTTGAAGAATTTCCCAGGGAAAAGAGCTAGAAAATTTGTTGTAACTTATTCTAGCTCGTATAAAATTGGGAGTATTGAGAGTTTTGCTGGTAAGGCGCCAGAAAATTTATTGGAATTGGCATGAAAGAGAGCAAGATCCGGAAGTTAATCGATGAAGCCCTCAAGAGTTAGGGCTTCTAGGCCAAAGCCATTGAGGTCGATGGAGGCAAGGGTTATTGTAGATTTATTGTAAGGTGGGTGATCACAGTAAAAGCCTGTGTAGTTGCATATATCAGATCCAACCTAAGTGCAAGGTGATGTTAAAGGGATCAGATGTGATAGTGTTCTTGAAGGTTTGTATAATGAGGTAAATAAGCGCGAGTCTTTGGTCAAAGAAGGATAAGATATCTGGTATTAGTGGTAGTTGAGGCAATTAAGAGATTTGAGAATTGTTTTTGCAATATGCACAGAGAAAGCATGGAAGGAGGAAGATGAGAGTTTTAGTAAAGAGTTTGATGTGAAAGTTAATGAAGATAAATGAAAAAGAGAAAGAAAGTGATGAGTATAAAAAGATTTTGATCTGTATATTTATAGTGTGCTTGTTGAAGGCTCACTGACAAAAATAGCATATGTCATAAATGATATATGTTAGTAATTGTGGTCGGTACGAAGTCTTTTTTTTGTGTTCGGTCCAGCTTGAGTATACCTCGACTAATTCTCGGGACCTATTGAACATCTTACAAACTTAATGTTCTAATTTAAATCACAAAAGTGGTAGACGACCTCAAGGTTCGAACCCAAGAAATTAATAAAGAGAGTAAACATTCTTAAGCGCCAAACAAACCCTTTGGGGTTGGGATGAAGACTTTTAAGAATTTGAAATGCTACATGATTTAATTAAGTCACATCTATTAACTTTACAATAATGCTACAAACACAAAATTTTTGCACCGAATTTTTTCACCGAAAGACGTGGCATCCAGTTAGAAGCTGCCACGTTGGAGAGAAAACGCATATTCTGTAAATGAATGGCCGTCCAACAATTATAGACGTTTGTCCATATTTGATGGACGACCGTTCATCATGAATGGATGAGCGTCCACAAAAAGGACAATGGACTCCCGTCCATATTATATGGATGGGTGTCCATTGTCAATGGATAGGCGTTCATAATTTAAATTATAAATTTATAAAACAACAAAAATGACCATCTTATATCGATGGGCATCCATATTCAATGGACGACCGTCCCTATCAGATGGACAACCGTCTATCTTATATGGAATCGTCGTCCATATACAATGAACTGCCGTTCATAATTTAAATTATAAAAGAAGAGTAATGGACGCCCAGCCAAATTATATGGATGGGCGTCCATTTTCAATGCTGGTGAAAAAGAGAGGAATGCTGTAAAATCATTGAAAAGATGTGAATGTGGGTTCAAATATCAACTTCAAGTCTTAAACAGTGAAGAATTCTTCGGTTTTGTGTCTGAATGTGGATAATATATGGCTACCTCATGTTGATTATGGGAAATGTGCATGGAAATAGTATCTTTATTCTAAAGTTTTCTTTCCACATAAGTACATTTGCTTTACACGTATTGTATTATCCTTTTATTTTCTTATTAAAAAATATAATATCTAAGTGCAGTTAAAACAAAGGATGTGAAGTGTGAAAATGGACACTAGCAGCATCTTCAAATTGAATAATTTTTTTTTTTACATCTAATAGGGATGGCCATCCATTGAATATGGATGCTCGTCCATATAAGATGGACGACGTCCATTTTTGTTGTTTTATAAATTTATAATTTAAATTATGGATGGGCGTCCATTTTAGATGGACGCCTATCCATTGACAATGGACACCTGTCCATTATCCTTTTTGTGGACGCTCGTCCATTTGTGATGAACGGCTGTCCATCAAATATGGACGGGCGTTCGTAATTGTTGGACGGCCGTTTATTTAAGGAATATGTGTTTTCTCTCCAACGTGGTAGTGTTTGACTGGATGACACGTCCTTTGGCGAACAAATTCGGTGCAAAAATTTGGTGTCTATAGCATTATTCATTTTATGTAGATACACAGAAATTCTCAGATAAAAATACTATTCCTAAATGATTTTTTTTTTTTTTTACCCTTTTCAATGCAAAAAATTATGTTTGTTGGGGAGAGAGTTGGAGATTTAACTCACGTTAAAGTGTGGTTACCCATTTTAAGTACAGCGGAATAATTACAAGTGGATTAAACATTTCCAATTCAAACACATCAAACATAAGTGCAGAAATCAAAGAACACAGCCACATACATGGTTCAATTAAATCCACTTTTAACCTACATCCATGGGACCTTTATTTAGATCAAAGCAATCCACTAAGTTAAAAATATATTATAAGATCTAATTTAAAGCTGATCTAAGTTATAGTAAAAAGAACTCTCTGTTCAACTTTACACTTAACACCATACTCTGAATCCTTAACATTTTGCAACTCTTTGGATCTTCTTCACGTTGGGAACACACCCATAAATAGCTTGTGAAACACCAAGCTTCAACCATCGACACCATGCACCAGCATCAGCAAAGGAACCATGTTCCAACAACCATCAATAACATGTTTGATATGGTGAGGTTTTGACACAAATATGGAAATGAACCTTGAACCTTAAGAGAAGAAATACTCTAAGAAAATCAGAGTACAATGAAACAAAATATTCAAAAAGGTTCTACTTCATACATGCAAGAAGAAGGAATTATATAATGAAAGATTTCTTGCTCAACAATATAGTGCCAAGTTAGCCAACAAGAGACTGAGGCATGTTTATCTAAATAAGGAAAATTTTCTTTCTTTTTGGTTTGGACCACAAAGCAAATCGGAAAAAGAACTTTATTCTTTAGGACCACTTAAGGATGTTATGATACATGTAAAAAGGTCTTAAAAAGTGAGAGACAAAGATAAACAATATCTTTTTTACTTTATCAGACATGCAACTCGTGCTGGGTTGCAAATATCTGAATTGAGAGTGAAAGCACAAACTGTTATGCACACACACTCTAAACGAAACAAACCAAGAATCAAGTATGATATTCAGTGTACACGCAGAACTTATATGCATACATACAACTCATAAGTTTGACAAATATGAGTTTTCACCATGTTTAAGTTTATTTCTTCTATGAACAATTTTATTTTCGTCAGCTTTTTGTAATTCACTTCCATAATAACTTACAAGACGGTTATTTAAGGTTATTTATCAAGTATTCTACTCGTACTAAAATTGTCACCTTTCATCGGTTGGTTGTACTGTAATATATTTCATGTAAGATTTTTTCTACAAAATAGTAGTGTGTTCACATAGTTTTCCAAAAGCAATGATAAACCATTAAAGGAAATCCGTGCACGAAACAAAGAGTAGTGGGAGGAGGATAACATATTTTGGAAACTTTAGTTATTATTTGCTTGCGTAGTGCTTACCTGCTTTCGTTGAATTTTTGAGTGGCGGTACACATATTAGAAAAATTAGGTCAGAAAATTCCAATTTGCAATATCAATATGGAGTTAACTACTTATTATGAAAGCACTTTCGATGTCGACTACATGAATAGTTAAAGACCAAACTTTGTAGCTGCCATTTAAAAAAAAATGTATAGTTAAGTTAAACAATTTATGTAGAAAATAAGATGCTATCGTGTTCATAATCAAATTTGGTGGGTTCATGAATCTGGAAGCGTTTCATTATATATATACTTCGAATCATGACCGATTTACCCTTCTTATCTTTATAGAGTTAGTTATCATTCAATTTTTAGATAAAATTAATTGAACAAGTAATATTATTGTTAGGATATTGTGGCTTGTTTTCCTATTTGTTCTCATGTAAAATTTTATTTGTTCTCATGTGAAATTTTATGTCTTTAAGAAAACTATTTGGCAAATAATACAATTGTAAATATGAATAGAATTTAGGAATCCTAATAGGAATTAAAATATGAATCATATTAGAAAAAGAATATCTCATAGACTATATATAAATATAAGGGTGATAACCAATTCAAGGTTATGTGGTTGTGAGAACACAAGTATTGGATGTAAAGGTTATTAAATATATGAGTCGAGTGTCTTAGAAACTGAGATTGTTTCTGCTTTATTAATTATATGTACCGGATTTATGATGTTTTGTACTCTTGTATATTGTATTCATGAAATTATAGTGGATTTTTCTCATCTATGGATATAGTCGGATAATGCCGAACCACGTAAATATCTTGTCTTTTTGTGTGATGTGATTTTATTCCTATGTTATTTATCTTGAAAGTATATGTTTTCCCTTGCGTGTTCTCCTGACAATTATTACCTATGTAATGTTTATATGAATTGTTCTGACATTGTACTTAAGCAAATATATGATTTCTTATGTCGACATTTTTCTATTAATATTAACTGACGACACTAAATGATGCCCAAATAAAAAATAAAAAAAGCCTCCTTCATCTGTACTATATAATATAACGTAATTTTATCGACACCTAAAACTAACTTCTCTCACATTTTATACGGGAAAGTTTGTTTGAAAATATATTTATTCTTTCATTTGGTAAATATCCATTACTAATAAAGTGATCGAGAATGAAGTCAAGTGAGATGAATTTGACAATCATGGAGCAAGTGTANGTAGACGACATACTCATTACTGGCTCAAGTCAATCCTTTGTTCTTCAACTGGTTCAGGACTTGAATGATCATTTTTCTCTTGAAGCTCTTGGCTCCATTAAGTACTTTCTCGGCTTAGAAGCTACTAGAGACTCACAAGGCATTCATCTTTGACAAACTAAATATGTGGTTGATTTGCTCTCAAAAACCAAGATGCTTGAGGCACATGCTTGTCCAACTCCTATGGTAGTTGTCACAAAACTCTTTTCAACTGACAACCCTTTGTTTGAAGATCCCACTCTTTATAGGAGCACCGTGGGAGCCTTGCAGTACCTTACATTAACTAGACCTGACACAAGCTTATGTGTCAATAAACTTAGTCAATTTCTTCAAGCACCAACGGAGCTTCAATGGCAAGCTTGTAAGCGGGTACTCAGATTTATTAAAGATACTCAGTATCATGGTTTGCAGTTTAAACCAACAACCTCTCTCAGCATAGAGTGCTATGCTGACGCTGATTGGGGAAGCAGCTTGGATGATCGCATATCCACAAGTGGCTACTGCATTTATCTTGGTTCAAATCTCATCCAATTGAGTTCACACAAGCAGAAAGTTGTTATACTTAGCTCTACTGAAGCTGAATATAGAGCCTTAGCTCACACAGCCACAGAAATTACATGGCTTCAAAGTGTCTTCTTTGAATTAGGATTGAGCATGGTAAGTGTTCTAGTAATATGGTGCGATAATGTTAGTGCAGGGGCTCTAGCAACCAATCCTATCTTTCACTTAAGAACTAAACATATCAAAATTGATGCACACTACATTAGAGTCTAGGTTTTGACAAAGCAGATTGTTGTTCAATATGTCCCTTCAAAACTACGAATTGCAGATGTTCTAACTAAGGCATTGCCTGCTACTTAGTTTCATGAACTAAAAGGTAAGCTAACTGTGGTTCTAGTTGATGCATATAAAGAGGCTTCTTGTCTTGCTCAATCTACTTACTCGAGTGATAATGGTAAAGTCTCTTCCAGTATTGCAAAAATCAATTGCTCTGATAAAGATTTAGAGTAATTCGAATTGGCGCCTGAACACTTTGTCATCTATTAAGAAGTTGCTACTGTTTGTTTGCCTTTTGATTAATTGCTTGATCTTGATCATTAATATTGTTGCATAAATTGCATACATGTTGAGCACATGGTTCTGAGATCGGTGCATTACGCTACTGAGTAATGCTGACTGTTATGTGTTGCTTTAAGCTGCCTACTACATCCTGCATTTTTTTATTATTAAATTTCTTGGTGGTTTGGAGATGTTACCACTGAGATTATATTGTTCATTAAGGAGAATAAAGTCAGTCACTCTTTTTTTGGCAAAGCAGTCCAACTCAAGGGGAAGTATTAAGGTGTCTAAAGTAGAAGCAGTCCAACTCAAGGGGAAGTATTGAGGTGTCTAAAGCAGAAGCAGTCCAGCACAAGGGGAAGTATTGACAACACTCAAAGTGGTGTCGTTTTGCCACTATTTTATCACTATTGTTAGCCCACCAAAGTGCTGTTGTTTCTACTCTACTGTTCTTCCTTCTTCTCAAATGTATAAAAACATAATTACTGTGATAGTTTGTTAATGAAAAATAAGAAGCAAAATCGAATTTGTCTTTCTCTTAATTTTCTCTGAAATTCTTTCTTTTTCTTTCAAAGTCTTACAGGATCGGCCCCTGGATAGACACATATGTTTTGGTCAATTTTGACCTTCTCTTAGGGTATGCCCCTCGTTTTTGTATATTTTTTTTCTTTCTTTATACGTATTTACCATTTCCAAAAAAAAATAAAAAATGTTGACATGGAAGATGATGAATGACGAATATTAATAGGTAATTAATATCTTAATTAATTAATTTATAATAAAGGTTTTTTTTTTTTTTTTTTTTTTGTTAAGTAGTATCATTGGAAGAGAGAAAGAATATACAAAAAGGCCGTAAAAAACTGGTCATCATATCTCGGGACAAGTCTTGGGTTAGGAACAAAAACACAAGCCTAAAAGACTGAAAACCTAATCTCCTCTTGTTTGTCTATCTTAAGCATCCAGAGGATAAGAGACGAGAGAAGAGGACCAAGCAAATGAACATAAAGACAATGATATTATACCACAGGACATGCCTTGGGATAGGATCCAAAAATAAAATACTTAAACAAGATTAAACACAACTATACACAACGTCATTCCTACCTCAAGATAGAAAGGTTGTTTCTTATTCTACTATGAAATGAAAGACAGTTATAACATTGATAAAATGTAACACTTGTTGTTCAATTTATGAATAAATTAAAATATAACTTCAAAATGATTAAAAATATAATACAAATTTAATTTAATTACATTGATCAAACTAATTAACAGTGCTAGGTGTAATCAACAAGTACAACTAAGATCAGTAGTAACTAGTTATACTAGAATCTTAACCCTATTTGGCTTAGTTAATTAGCCAACATATACAACAATTCCAAATAATTCTTCCTTAATAACAAAATTATAATTAATCAAACCTCTAATTAACAATCTCTCCCAAACTTTCCAAACTTGGACCTTCTTTACGCAGCCATGCATGCATGGTTGTATTGATCAAGCCCAAAAATAATTATTCGACAAAGACTAATTAAATCAACAATTAGCTAAGATTAATTAATTAATCATCTCCTAATCTGTACACCAAAAAGCCTAAACCCTTTGCTCTCATGAAGATCCAAATTTGAAGCTTTATTATTCTTCTTCTCATGGTCATAATCTCTCAATTCTGACTCTGAATTATAGCTGAAACTATTATTTTTCCTAATATTATTATTATTTAGCTCCAATTGCAGCTGAGTTTCAAGCCCTAATTCAGTGTGTTGTATCACATCAACTAAAAAGAAATTTTGTCCCTCTTTTCCTCCATTACTATTTGTGCACTCACAATTATAAAATGTAATTATATCTTTTTCCTTCAATTTTTTCTCCTTCACAAATCTATTCCACCCTCTTGTAAATACATAACTCTGGCTGCTTCTCCAAAAACAATACCTGAATTTCCATGGCCTCATGTGCTTATCAAAAAACCCTAATTCTAAGTCATTAACTCCTCCATTGAGGGCATTTTAATATAAACACAATATTAAGCGAACTTTGAACACGTGGCGGTCTGTCATGGTGGAATATTACTTTTAATCCATGATAAAGTAAATTAACTCTCACACGTGTATGTAATTTTCTGGTAGCAACTTTTTGACCATCATTTATTTTAAGTAACTCTTTGTGTACTTCCTTTCCGCAACTGAAGTCAAATAAGAAAAAATAAACAAATCAATGCACGTGATTGATTTGATTTTCTAAATCTATATATTAAAAGCGGGATTTCTTAGATATTGATATGTATTGAATTTTCCATTTCTCTACATTTAGTAAAAATTTTGCGGCAATTTTAAAGAGGCGGCAATAATTTTTTTAATTCCCTCTGAATATAATAAAAATTAAAGCTTTAAATTATTTTTAAATATTTTTCCTGTTTTAAACATCTTTTCTATTTTAATTTAATTGTATATACACTTTAAAATTCTAACCTATTTAACTATCCTTCCTATTTTAAATCTTTCTTAAGTCAATTATATATACAATTGAATTCTATTCTTAAACTATTTCCCATTTTAAATATATTTCCTAATTACCTCTTTACTAACCATTCATCTTTTTCCTTTTGTTTTTTTATCTCACCATTGTTCTGTCAAAACTCTCACCTCACATTGTTCTGTCAAAACTCTCAACTCACATTTTTCTTTTTCTCTCTCTCTCTTCTGTCTTTATAGAACCTTAAATTTGAGAACCAACAACTCCTTTTTCTTTTACTAGAAACGCCCCAATATCCTTCTCAGTGAAACTTCTTTGTAAGTCCCTCTTTGTTCCACTTTTATCATTTCTCTTAATGCAAATATTGTTTTTTTTTTTGTGTTTTATCGTCTTTTCTCACCTCATCTTCAATCCCTCTTATTTTATTCTTTGATTAACAATGTCGTTTCTCTCTCTGATTGGAGATATTCATATATATTTAAAGAATGAATAATCTATTTACCTCTTTTACTAATCTTTTATTTTTTTTTTTCTTTTTTTCTTCTATTTCAGCATTGTTGTCAATCTTTCTTCATTAACAAACAATCATGGCACCTGTGTTCGAAAGTAAGATCATTACTTAATATGGTCAAATAATTTTTTAGTTTTCTTTTTATGTACTTTTTGATATATATGTAATAAAGAAATTATGTTTTAATTAAAAGCCTTTCTAGTAATTAATGTAATATTAATCGAGGTTATTGTTTATTTTTTCTCCTTCCTCTCTATAATATTTCCTATGACTTTTTTTTTTTTTTTTTTTTTTTTTTTTTTGCAGAATGAGAAAATATCAAGAAGGGACCATCACACATGGATGCTTTCATATTTGTATCAATAAAAAGCTGTAGTAAACTGTCTTTAGCTTTTATGTGTTTAAACATATTAAAATTAAATGTTGTTGACTTTATATATTTTAATAAATTTTCCCTTGATATAATTTCATCTTAAGTTAAAAGTGATTATTTCATAGTTTTGATAATGATAAGTTTGTACGTTCCATTGTGGGGAAAAGGTCATTATTTATAATTTTATTTATTAAATGTGAAATGTATATATAAAACTGTTAGATCAATGATATAACAACTTTTGTTACTCTTTTAAATTATTGACAAGATATTTTTGTCACTTTTAATATTAAACAAAATTATATAAGGTCTCAAAATTTAATGACTTAAATTTTGTCACTACACTTTTTATGTTTTTGACAAAATATTTCTGTGGCTATTAACAAAATTTGATAATATATATTTATCAGATTTTAATTTCCCCATAATTTCTTTTTTTCACTTGAATATTCTTTTCACAAAAAGATTCGTCACATTTTAAAAGCCCAGACATGAATTTTTTATCATTATTGAGATGTCAAAAATATTTTGTCACGCTTATATTATTTGACAATAAAAATCTGTCATGTAAAAATATTTGTATCAAAATTATTTGTCATGCTATTAATTATTTACAAATTATTTTTTGTCACTATTATAATTTTTGACAATAATATTGTCATATAACAAATATGTGACGAAATAATTTTGTCACAATAAGTCATTGACAAATAAATTTCTGTCACTATTAAAATTATGACCAAATATTTAGTCCACCATTCACAATTTTGACAAAATCAATTTTGTCATAATAAGTGATTTTTTCACCATAAAGCTTATCATATTGGTCTTTAAATGTAATCATTGTGACAAATTTACTTGTATTGATAAAAATTGTTTTCTATTGTTACAAATAATTTATCACAATAACTAGCTTAAAGTGACAAATTATTATTGTCACAATAAATAATTAGGTTATGGTGACCAAATGCTTTTTCGTCACCTTACACTTAAGAGTACGCTTAATGTGACCAATAATATTCCTCACATAAGAAATAATCACAATTTTATATTTATAGTGACAAATTATTTGTGTTGTGAGAAGCCTAATTCTTGTAGTGACATGGTGCAACCGGAAGGTTTTGTCAGTTCACATATCCTCATCATGTTTGCAATTAACCAAAGCACTTTATGGTCTCAAGCAGGCACCAAGGGCCTGGTTTGATAAGCTCAAGAAAGCCTTTCTATCATGGGGTTTCTCACATTCTTTGCTGATCCTACCTCTTTATCTATCACACCAGAAGTGCAAGTCTATATTCTGGTTATGTCGATGAATTCTCCTCACTGTCATGAGTTCAAGTCTGGTTCATAGATTGTTGCTAACCTAAACACTCAGTTTTGCTTTGAAAACTCTAGGTTCACGGCACTACCTCGGTTTGAAATAACAAGAGAACGTCTCATCTACACATACACCAGACAAAGTATGCAAAAGACTTACTGGTTAAAACCAAAATGCTGGATTGTAATCCCTGCACTACTCCCATGGCTGTTGGCACTAATAGCTCTTGAAGACAGGGAACCATTTGAGAATCCAGCTCTATATCGGAGTCCGTTGGTGCACTTCATTATCTCACATTTCCAGCCTGATATCTTGCTTCTCAGTCCCACAAATTGAGTCGTTTTTGAAGGCTCTAACAGTTGCACTAGCAAGCCTGTAAAGGCTTCTTCGTGTATATCAAAGGAACCTTAACACTATGGAGTTTATACAATCCTAAAATAGATTTAATCTATCTGCTATACCAGTGCTGACTGGGCTTGCAATCCTTCAAACAGCGTTCTACCAGTGGTGCTGTGTGTACTTGGATCTAATCTGATTCATGAAATCAATGAGGAGCAAAGGTGGTAGCATATCTTCCATTGAAGCAGAATATAGAACCTTAGCTCAAGGTTCCACTAGTTAGCATGGCTTTGTAGTCTGTTTTCCCTGAAATTGGGCTGCCATTACCAGAGGTTCCTATCATCTGGTGTGATAATCAAAGTGCCGGATCGCTGGCTTCAAACCCTGTCTTTCATGGTAGAACAAAACATATTGAGCTGGATGCTCATTATGTCCGGGAGCAGTTACCTCCAGCAAGCTCAAAGTGCAGTTTGTTCCTATTGAACATCAAACTGTTGATATTTACTAAAGCCCTATCAGCTTCCAGATTTGAACTACTTCGTGAAAGCTCAATGTTAAACCCACCTCTTGCTGTGCATGACCTTATGGCTCAGTGACTTCTACGTCTTGAGTAATTCATGAAGGCAGCGAACAGTCTTCGTGAAATGCAGTGAACACACGAGCATAAGTGTTCGTGTGTTCGTAACGAGCAGCGAGTTTTCATGTGTTCATGAAATGGAGCGAGTTTTCATGTGTTGCGTTTTTTGTGTGTTCGTGAAATGCAGCGAACAACGAGCATAAGTGTTCGTGTGTTCGTAGCGAGCAGCGTTTTTCGTGTGTTCGTGAAATGGAGCAAGTTTTCATGTTGTTTGTAAAGTTCAGCAAGTTTTTCATGTGTTCGTGAAGTGCAGCGAACAGTGAGCAATAATGTTCGGGTGTTCTGTTACTTGTTAATCAGTTGAGAAGGTTTTGTTAAAGAAACGATGTTAGAATGTAATGAAAAAACATAATGAAAGAAAAAAGTGTGGACGTTTTATTGATGAGGGATTAGGATAATGAAATCTACTGCCCGTTGATTGTAGATGACGTGTCGGAGTTAGTTTTATTTCTGTTACAGTGCACATGCAAAATACATCATGCGTGCGCATGTATATATAAACACTTTACGCATGTATCATTAGACATCATCAACAATACAAATCTGAATTTTCCTCTCTCTTTTGCTCTGTTTTTCCTGCATTTTCTTCGTTAGTGTTCTAAGAAGACAACACCATTACTGGCTCGTCAATCCTTTTCTCTCACTGGTTAGGCTTGAATGATCATTTTTCTCTAAAGCTCTTGGCTCCATTGTACTTTCTCGGCTTAGAAGCTACTAAGACCCACAGGCATTCATCTTTGACAAACTAATATGTGGTTGATTTGCCTCAAAAACCAGATGCTTAGGCACATCTGTTGTCCAACTCCTAGGTAGTTTCACAAAACCTCTTCAACTGAAACCCTTGTTTGAAGATCCCACTCTTTATAGGAGCACCGTGGGAGCCTTGCAGTACCTTACATTAATTAGACCTGACACAAGCTTTGTGTCAATAACTTAGTCAATTTCTTCAAGCCCCCAAGGAGCTTCAATGGCAAGCTTGAAGCGGGTACTCAGATTTATTAAAGTACTCATTATCATGGTTTGCATTTAAACACACAACCTCTCTCCATAGAGTGCTATGCTGACGCTGATTGGGAACAGTCTGGATGATCCATTCCAAAGTGGCTACTGCATTTATCTTGGTTCAAATCTCATCCAGGAGTTCACGCAAGCAGGAAGTTTGTTGCACTTAGCTCCACTGACGCGGAATATAGCCGTAATGTAATTCAAGCTACCCTTGAGGTGAGTGTTTGATATGTGGTTTAGTTAATACTCTACTTTATTTAATGTGCTATTTCTAATTTATTGCAATTAGGACTTCAATTGAATAACCTAGTTGGATAAGAGAATTTTGCAGTGTTCTATAAGTACTATTAATTAATAATAATTAATTAATTAATTAATATCACAATGGAGGATTAAGTTGCTAGGTTAAGTATGAATTAAAGTAATTATAAACATGCGTACCCTAACCTAAGACTTGTCCCAAGTAGAGATGACGTTGTGTATAGCGCTTGTTTTTTTTCAAGGCATGTCCTGTAATAAGATATTCTTGTCTTCGTGTTCCTTTACTTACTCATTTACTCTTATCTCCAATCATTTGTATGCTTAAGATAGAAAAAATAAGAAGAGATTAGGTTCTCAATCTATTAGCCTTGTGTTTTTGTTCCTGTCTAAGGATTTGTCCTGAGGTAGGATGACCGGTTTGTATATTATTTATCTCTTTTAATGTTACTACTTATATACCAAATAATAATAAAGTTGGTTGTAAATTAGTGATCACACAAATTTTTAAATTTAAAACTTTAGGGTCTGTTTGACTTATTATTTATTTCCATATTCTCAAACCGATTTTTCTAATAGTGTTTGGCTTATTATTCAAACAAAAGCACTTTTGGAAATTCGATGTTTTAAATAATATCTTAATATTTAAGGCACTAAACTGATTTGGCTGCAGCCACTTTTATAATTACACCATCAATTCTAATTAATNACTGAAGCAAAAGAGAAGATGATTTTATATGAAGAGAAAGAGATTGAAAGTTAATTATAAAATTTTTGGAAATCTGGTATCAGAATATAATACTCTGTTGAAAATGGCAATGTGTTTCTATTTGGAAGGTGGAGAGTTTAAAAGAATCAACAAAATTAGGTTAATGTAATAAAATTGACAGCAACAATTGAAACAAAAATGCTTTCATTCAGTGAATAAGAGAAAAGGTTAAACCAATTTTTCTTGAAGATGCCTTTGAGGAGAGCATTATAGTTCACATGAGAGTTAGAGGGTTAGTAAGTTGAAACAAACTTGAAGTGGTCTTAATTAATTGGCTTAATTTAGATTAAAATGTTATTAATATTTTAAAAACAAATTATCTTAATAAAATACTATTTTATTGTATTTCTCAGTACTACACTAATCTTATTGAGTGGTTAATTTTAGTCATCCTAACAAAACTATTTGTTGATTAATTAATTTCTCCTATTTATGGTTATATGGTTTAATCAGTAATCGCGTAGTGTTGAGTAATAAAAAAAAAAAAAAAAAAAAAAACCATTTTAGTTAATTAAAGATGGTTTAATTATATGTTTCGTACTGAACCAGAAAAATGCGAAACACGTTTATAAAAAAATTGATAATTATATTCATTCTAACTAACCGAAATGAGATTTAATATGAATGAATGTGGTAGATAATTATAATAGATTGTAATTTGTAGTTTTAATTTATTACTCTTGACTTAAATGGTGTAAATTTGGAATTTTGGTCATCACAAGTGTATAATTTAACACTGTAATTAGTGAAATGTGGTTAGAAAATCCAGGATGTGGTGATTAATTAGTAATTAGTTTGCATATTTAATTAATATAGCACTTGACTGATCTAATCTCTAATTAAATTCTTCAAGATTCTATAATATTGTTTAGTTAACTAAAATTAATACTTCAACAAGCCCAGGCTGTCTACTTCTATACATCTTCTTCTCCCACTCAACTTAGTTTTTAGTTAGTCATTGTATTAGAAAGTAACTACCTAACTATTAAAATAGGGCTAATAGTTAATAATTCTTTGTTTAATATGAAAACGAAAAAGAAATCTATCGCATATATTAATTACATGAATAATCATTAACGAAAGAGATATGTTAGTTAATTTTTCTTAATTAAATCTGTTGAATATTTATTTTTGTCAAACTTATGAATTGTGTGTGTATGCACAACAGTTATGTGTACACACTTGCTACCAATTCTTTTATTTGGCTTATCTCGTCTATTGTATGTGTGCACATCAATTCTTAGTGCACACAGTTTGTCAGACATGTGTCTTAGCTTGTTTTGTCTCGAGTGTGTATGCACAACGATCTGTGCTTACACTCTTACTTCAGACTTTTTACAACCTAACATGAGTTGCATGTCTGATAAAGAGAAAAAGATTATGTTTATCTTTATCTCTTGATATTTAGGACCTTTTTACATGTGTCATATTTTCCTTAAGTGGTCTTAGGGAATAAAGTTATCTTTCCCAATTTGTTTTGTGGTCCAAACCAAAAAAATGAATACTTTCCTTATTTAGACAAACATGGGTCAGCTCCTTGTTGGCTGACGTGGCACTGTATTGTTGAGCAAGAAATCATTCATTATATAATACTCTTTCTTGCGTAAATGAATCTAACCTTTTGATCTCTCATTTCATTTTACTCTGAATTTCTTAGAGTATTCTTTCTCTTAAGGTTCAAGGTTCATTTTCCACTTTGTGTCAAAATCTCATCATATCAAACATAGATCTGATGACTGTTGGAAAGTGGTTCCTTTGTTGATGCTGGTGCGTGGCGTCAGTGCTTGAAGCTTGGTGGTTTACAAGCTGTTTTCGGGTATGTTTCCGGCGATAGGAAGCTCCAAGGAGTTGTTACACATTAAGGATTCAGAGTATGGTGCTAAGTGTAAAGTTGAACGGAGAGTTCTTTTTACTGTAACTTAGATCAGCTTTGAACTATATCTTGTAATGTGTTTTTAACTTAGTGGATTGCTTCGCTCTGGACAAGGTCCCATGTGTGGAATTTGAGAGAAAAGTGCGCAAAGAAAGCAGATCTGAGGAAGAAATCAAGAGAAGCAAAAAGGAATTTTTCTTTGTAACTGAACGACTTAATTCTGTTAGGGATTAAGCTTCCCTTTTATACAATTTTCAGTTTTACAAAAACGGCAGTGCTTTGGCACATATTAAAGACACTTAAACGTCACCGTTTATGCCAACATGCTTTATGACTAACATTCCCTCTCAAACAGAACCGTATGGACTAATCCTTCTTCCAATTACTCTATGACTAACATGCACTCTCAAACAAGGCCACGTAGCTGTTGCTCATTTCTCATGACAACACCTAGTACTTTAGTAAGAACACTTGGAGCCAAAGAGTAACGCATACTGCATAATTCCCAGAGCACACAACAATAGCCACAATAACCTTTGCTGCTGAATCACACTCTGCATAATTCCCAGAGCACCATTTCCTTTGCTTTGCTGCTGAATCACACTCTGCATAANTAATTATAATAGATTGTAATTTGTAGTTTTAATTTATTACTCTTGACTTAAATGGTGTAAATTTGGAATTTTGGTCATCACAAGTGTATAATTAACACTGTAATTAGTGAAATGTGGTTAGAAAATCCAGGACGTGGTGATTAATTAGTAATTAGTTAGCATATTTAATTAATATATCACTTGACTGATCTAATCTCTAATTAAATTCTTCAAGATTCTATAATATTGTTTAGTTAACTAAAATTAACACTTCAACAAGCCCAGGCTGTCTACTTCTATTCATCTTCTTCTCCCACTCAACTTAGTTTTTAGTTAGTCATTGTATTAGAAAGTAACTACCTAACTATTAAAATAGGGCTAATAGTTAATAATTCTTTGTTTAATATGAAAACGAAAAAGAAATCTATCGATATATTAATTACATGAATAATCATTAACGAAAGAGATATGTTAGTTAATTTTTCTTAATTAAATATGTAGAATATTTATTTTTGTCAAATTTATGAATTGTGTGTGTGTGCACAACAGTTATGTGTATACACTTGCTACCAATTTTTTTATTTGGCTTGTCTCGTCTATTGTGCGTGTGCACATCAACTCTTAGTGCACACAGTTTGGAAGACATATGTCTTAGCTTGTTTCATCTCGAGTGTGTATGCACAACGATCTGTGCTTACACTCTTGCTTTAGACTTTTTGTAACTTGATACGAGTTGCATGTCTAATAAAGAGAAAAAGATTATGTTTATGTTTGTCTCTTGATATTTAAGACTTTTTTTACATGTGTTATATTTCCTTAAGTGGTCATAGGGAGTGAAGTTATCTTTCCCAATTTGTTTTGTGGTCCAAACCAAAAGAATGAATACTTTCCTTATTTAGACAAACATGGGTCAGCTCCTTGTTGGCTGACGTGGCACTGTATTGTTGAGCAAGAAATCCTTCATTATATAATATTCTTTCTTGCATAAATGAATCTAACATTTTGATCTCTCATTTCATTTTACTCTAAATTTCTTAGAGTATTCTTTTTCTTAAGGTTCAAGATTCATTTTCCATTTTGTGCCAAAACCTCACCATATCAAACATAGATCTGATGATTGTTGGAACGTGGTTCCTTTGCTGATACTGGTGTCTGGCGTCGGTGCTTGAAGCTTGGTGGTTTACAGGCTGTTTTCGAGTGTGTTCCCGATGACAGGAAGGTCCAAGGAGTTGTTACACAATAAGGATTCAGAGTGTAGTGCTAAGTGTAAAGTTGAACATGGAGTTCTTTTTACTGTAACTTAGATCAGCTTTGAACTATATCTTGTAATATGTTTTTAACTTAGCGGATTACTTCGATCTGGACAACGTCCTATGAATGTAGGCTAAAAGTGAATTTAGCCGAACCATATATATAGCCGTGTTCTTTACTTTTTGTACTTGTGTTTGATGTGACTAAAACCTGGAAATGTCTTAATCTACTTGGTAAATATTTCGGTGCACTTTAAAATGGGTAATCTAAAACCAAAGTGGTTTAACCAATCCCAAACAAAATCAAAGTAGGTTAGAAAAAAGGAACATGAATTATGAATATTTATTAAGAAGATGTGGAAGGAGTTCTTGCAAAGGCCTTTTTTCAAAGCTATAAATGTAAAAATTATATGAAAAACTTCATTTCACTATAAAAGAAGCACAAAACATATGATAAATAAATATATTCATAAATCATAAGAGTTTTGTAAGTCATCTTATCTAGGATTTAAAATTAATCTAAGGTGGCCAGAT